>NW_015170304.1:269536-309590 GCF_001447785.1 Gekko japonicus | reverse complement strand
TCTGGGTGCTAAGTTCTGGCCAGCTGTTTGCAGCTACTGCACAATCAAAGGCCAATTCCAAGCACTCCTTCGAATAGAGAAGTGTCTGACCCTCATTATGATCTCCCAATCAGCAAAATCAAGCCATGCCTGGTAGGCAGGGCTTTCGACATACTCAGCAGGACATTCTATGTATGCAGAAAAACAACTTTGGTCCCTGCCACACGGAGGGGGGGGGGAAATGTGCTGGCAAAGTGCGGCTTTTGAAAGCCGCACCAAAATAGGCACGCCGCGGCGGGATCACACAGATCCCGTGAGCCGCCGTGCACTTTCTCCCCGGCACAATCAGATGCCGGGGAGACTGGGGAGAAAGCCACGACACAGAGAGGGACGCTGCCGAACTGTGCATGTGTGAGCATGCGCAGTTCGGCCAGGAGTCTCGGATGCGCCGGCAGAAGGACGCACCGGCGATCCCATGGCCGCGCTTGCTGCGGCCTTTCTGGTAAGTCCACCTCTAGGGGTGGTTCTTTTTTGCAGTGGGTTTTCGGCCTGAAGGGCCGGATCAGGGACGGGTGCACACCGCTTCCCAGATGTTGCGGTGCGATCGCGCCCATTTGCTGCGCCCCTGATCTGTCCCCCTCCCGGCCCAAACCCTTACGTGTGACCGGGGCCTTTGTGAATTAACCAAAAGCAAAAGGGAAATTACACATGAACACATACACATGAAGCTGCCTTATACTGAATCAGACTATCAGTCCATCAGAGTCTGTATTGTCTGCTCAGTCCACAGTCCATCCCAAATTAAAACAAAAGTTTCATGAGGACTGCTTGTGTTCCAGGAGACAAGGACTGCTGAAGGTTTTTAAAAGGAAAGGGGAATAAGTGGGGGGATCAGCCTGCTCGAAGAGTAATTCACTTGTGGAATTCATTGCTACAGGATGAAGTGGTGGCCAATAGTTTAGCTGGCTTTAAAAGAAGAAAAGACAAATTCATGTATTACAAGTAGGGATGGGCACAAAGTGAGAAATGAACTGCAGTTCGAGCACAAACCAGGCTGGCTTGTGGTTCATTTCAAACCGGTTCATTTGGTTGTGTCTTTCCTGGATCCAAAAACGAACAAGCCTTTTTTCCATGGAGATTTGCTTGGTTCGTTAGAGCCGTTCATCCTGCAGACAGCCTGGCACTGATTCAATCAATTCCTTGGCAATGCTGGGGATGGACTTGTGGAGAGCCCTAGAAACACCCATACCAGATGTCCATAGTTTGATTAGCAGTTCCGGGAGCCAACCATGAAGCTCCTATTCTGCTGTATGGGAATAGTTTGTATGTATATATGTGTGTGTGTGTGTGTGACTTTGCAGCAGGAAGAGAGAGGAGTTAGTCATTGTGTGAGAGTGAGTTGGGAAGATTTGCTTGCTGTGTGGCTGATTTAAGGGGAGGCTAGAGCTGAACTTTCCTGGGGGCACCTGCTTTGGGGGGGCTACAACTCAGACATCCCAAATCCAATCTTTGCCAAATGTGGAGGGTGGGTGGAGGAGAGCCTGATAAAGACTCTCTGTGAGTTTGGCATCTCTAACTCATGAGACGGCTGTTCTACCACCTCCAGAACTCATAAACTGAATGAACCATAAACTGGTTCAGGAAACGGGAAAAGTTTGTGAAAGTTCATGGTTCGTGGTTCATGTAATCAAATGAACCACCATTTTCCTGGTTTGTGCCCATCCCTAATTACAAGTCTACCAGTGGTCATTAGCTAAGGTGACTAAATGGAACCACCATGGTCAGATGCAGTAATCCTTTGACTACTAGTTGGGGAGGGGCAACAGCAGGGTAGGGCTTAGCTTCTGGGCCTGGTTTGTAGGCCTTCTGAGGGTATCTGGTTGGCCACTGTACAAAATAAGATACTGGACTAGATATATCATTGGTTTGATGCACAAGGCTGCTCTTATGTTGTTAAGCCGTAAGAATGTATACAATCCTGGAGGGGGACAATGGGAGTGAGATTTTCAAATTGTTCCCAGTATGCGAGGAATCCAGTGTAATAAAAATGGCATGCTAAAATTTCCATTAAAAATATAGCAAGCTTGATTCAGCGATAGATTAAAACAGAGGCCTACAGCCAGAGATGTAGGTGGCTATTAGCAAACAGCACAGGTACTTTTCTGATCTTTTCTGCTGCCACCTCCTTTCCTGAGCCTCTCCTTCTTTCATGGTTCCTGGTCTAGCAATCACCAAAAGATGAATATACATGTGTGCATCAGCCTTTCTATTTGCATGTGTGTGGACCTAAGAAGAGTTGTTGATGTTATAAATATTTACCTTTTAGAGTTTTAGATATAATCTTTGGGGCCCTTGAACGGAAGAAAGTTTCAACCTTTCTCCAATATACAGACTTTTGTTTCCGCAGGTTGATCTTGAAAAGGTATTGCAGGAGAAGCTGTGGACTTCAAAAGTATATTCTAAAAACAAAAATCTCACTCTCTCAGCATCATGTTCATTATTTATATAAAAAGGGCTTGCTTCTTCTGTGCATGAAAAGATGTTCTCAAGTGGAGCATTTTAAAAACTGGTATTGATATATGGATTCTGTAAGGAAAGGGTCATTTTTTTCCTGAATGGGTACACTTCCAGGTGTTTGGGTGGATAGTAGACTTGAAATAACATTACTGTTGCTTGTGCGTCTCAGGTAAATAAGAACTTTTCAGCAATTGCTTTGTAGGGTTTTTTTTATAAAACCCAGGAATTAATACAGTCATCAAGCAGTTGGAGCAGAAAGGGAGTAAAAAGATTATTTAGGTCTGTTCAGAGAATGAAACATGTTAATGTCCTACTTCCTGAATCCCTGGGTAGCAGCTAATTTTTAACTGAGGTCATGTTTTGAATTGGTCAGGGACTGAGGGACTAGCAGTAGCATTAACTATGCCCAGCCTCTCACAGGCAAAGGGATCATGAACCCCTTTGCTCCCAGAGTGGGCAGCAAGAGAGCTCATCCTCTCTGCACCTGAGCCACTGTTTTCACAGAACTTCTGTGGCTGTTTACATGACGCTCCTATCTTTGGAACAAGGGCACCAATGCATAATAAAGAAGGGGCTCTGCCCAGGTGGGGCTATTTGGAGCTCTACCCCCTTTCTTAAAGGGACAGCCCCACAAGATTTACACCTGCAAAAGCTTTTTAAAGAGAAATTACAGCCAAGGAGTGGTGGGGTGAGGAGATTGCAGGGAGCTGGGTTTATTTATTTACTGTGAAATTCAAGCCACAAAATCCTGGCTATGGGACTGGCTCTGCCCATGCATCGGTTTAAAACTACCGGTGAAGAGAGGGGTTTAGAGAGAGGCCTTTGTGTCCTGAGTCAAACCCACCCTGGAAAAAGCAGCCAAAGAGCCTCACAAGGAGAGTTCTTAGGCTTGGAGCTCTTTGGGGGAAGCCAGATAGGGGAATGCCTGGAGATCAAGTTGAGTCCCTGGCCTGCCAGTTGCCTCTCTCGTGACTGGCCACATCCAGACAGCTGAGTGTTTCAAGTGTATTCAGCATCCCTTTGGCCAGGGCAGAAAAGTCACACGCTCTTTGTTTTGAAAACCAGTATGATCAGATTACCGGCAAAGCATGCCTCTCGTATGCTGCCGTGCTCTCAGTTCAAGTGGATACATCAGTTAGCTGAGAATGTGGCTGCTTGCTTGCTAAGTTTTGTCACACCTGCAGCCAGCTGTTTTTGCCAGGTGGTGGTTGAGGTGTTGAGTTCCACATAAGAGGCCTCAATTGCGAATGACAGGGCGACCCAGGAGAACACTGTTCTTCTTCATTCTTTCCTTGTCATGCTCCAACACTTGTCAGCAATCGCCAATGGCAAACGGAGCCAACAAGGAGTGGCAGCCCTCTGCGTTCATGCATTTGTTCGGGGGACAAAATCACTTCATGACAGCGTGATCGGGTTCTCAGACAAGTTTTTTTAGGTGGCAACAATTTCCAGAAATTCCAAAGAAGCCAGCCTCTTGAAGGACCCACAGCTCAGTGGCAATGTCACATGACCAGAAGGGGAGAAGCTCAAGTTATGACATCGCTGGTGGGGGAGGGGAATTCTATGGTGCAAGTACATATGGAGCTGCACTGATGGACTGAGGGGCAGGGGTGGGGGAGAAGGGGATGCAGTCCCAGAAGCCCAAATCCAAACTGTCTTGAGCAGGCGGTGCTAACTGTGTGTGATTCTTTGATGCCTAGCCTTGGAATTTGCTCTTGAATTCCTTGTTCCTTTGTGGAGCACCCTGGAGAGGGGCATATTGCCCCTGACCATGTGGTAAAGTCAGCTATGAAAGAGGACTCCTCACTCACTTGGCCCTTGTGTTTCTTTTTGACAGTTGATGTAGCAAGCTGTGGATGGTCTGGGCCCTATCCCTTGCAGTTGGACCACCCACCCTTGCTCAAAGAGGGGTCTCGGCAATACCCAAGATCCTTCTCTTTTTGCTTGATGTGGACCTTTACTGTATGGTGACCGCCAGGTTTCTTCCTCCCTGTTTCTCGGCATGCTTGGCATTAAATAGGCAGCCGCATCTTCCTCATGTACCTGAGAAGGCAGTCCTGCAAAACAGTCAGGGCTTTGGGCAAAGTCTCAGCTTCGTGAACACAGACATAATTTCCTTTCCCGGGCCTCCCTAAGGTACCAACGGCTCATACAAGCAAAGCGACCCCTTGCGCACAGACGAAAGATGGGAATTCGCAGTCAATGCTGATAATTAAGAAGGGACTTTTTTCCCCCAGTGGTGGTCTGTTCTCACAATTTCCTAACTGTAGTTTGATAGTGTTCAGCTTGAATTTGATGCATGTAATGTGCTGAGAGCTTGGCGATAAGTGGAAATGGAAAATAAATAAATGTGAGATCAGTCTCAGGCTGCTGTGCATAACAAAGGAGGGAGTCAAATGGCAGCGGTACTAAAATCAGAAACCCTACTAGCTGCTCTGGATGATAAGATTAAAAATGGCTAAGAAATAAAAGATAGGTGGTGAGTGTGTGTGTGTCGCTACAATTGCCTTTTCAGGCAATAGAGTACTTGCTGGTTGAAGGAAAGATTTGATTTTTAAAATGAACAAAGCTCTGGCAGGGGAATGTTATTCAAAATGCTATTCAAATGACTGGCTCCAGCCTCTTAATTGTAGGATTGTAAACCCTGAATATGTTGTCATCAGAAACAATGTCAGAGCCAGGAGACATTATTATCATAGGCTTGAATCCAGATCTTGGGTTCAGTCTTACCTACTGTTCTCTGTGCTTGCCTGAACTGAATGGCAGGATGCAACCCTGGGAGCTGTTGCAGGAAGTACCTCTCTTGGCTAGGGTTGCCAGCCTCCAGGTGGGACCTGGAGATCTCCTGGAATTTCAACTGATCTTCAGACGGTGGAGATCAGTTCCCCTGGAGAAAATGGCTGCTTTGGAGGGTAGACTCTGACATTATATCCCAACCCTCCTCAAACCCCATCTGCCCCAAGCTCCACGTTCCACATCTCCTGGAATTTATCAACCCAGACTTGGCAAACCTACTTTTTGACCAATCCAGTGGTCAAACTACCCAGCAATTATTTTCTGTGTCTGAAGAGAGCACTGGAGCCTCAGTGCACCCAAATGGAAGCATCTAACTAGGCCAGCCCTTTGGCCATTCATTTCCTAGTTCAAGTCTTTACAATTGCAGTAAGGGTCTATTAAGGCTCTATCATATCTCCTATAACAAACACCAAACCATTTGTGGTTGGCATTTCATGTTCAGTCAAGTGCAGTTGGATCCAGTGGTTCTAAAAACCTACATACACTCCCTGCTTCCTAACGCCTGATGTTTTTCTTTCTCTACTCCATGTTTCCCCCCCTTGGACTAGTTAATACCATTTCAAGCAAGCCAGAAATTTCCCCCTGCAAAAATAAATAAATAAATCTATTATGTGTGCTATAACATCATATAATTTTCCTATGTGTTGTGTCTGGGGGCCAATCGTTCCTTTATAAGACAAGTTCATCATAATTGGCCTTAGTATTGTGTCACTTTCATGCTTAACGGCGTACGTCAGTGTTAGAATTGTTGCACAATAAATCATAGACCTTTCCCGCACCTCAGTGTTGCTGCTGTTTCCCAGCAAGTTGAATCCCCAGCTGATGCTCTGGCTTTGTAGCACTCCTTCCACAAAATTACAAAAAGTAAACATTTTGGGGGATTTTTACTTGAATTTGGATCCGAGCCTCCCCAAGTGTTCCACACTTCCTTTGAAAAGGGGTCACGAGACATTGTCGTCATGTACTTTGTCAGCGACAAAACCTCTTTTTTTTTGCACATGTGCAGTAGCGTTCTAACATCATAAAATTGTTTTTTAAAAAGCTGGATGTGTCATGGGGGGGAACAGCATGGCTGCCACAATTTCAAAGGTCCCCCTCTGCTCCTTAGTCACCGACTAAGAAAATAGCTGACAATTGTCGAACTGGATACACCAATTCATAACCCTGCTATTCAATCATTACGAAGCATGCTAAATGTGTCTTCATGAATTCAGAACCTCCTTTTTTGCATAGGCAGTAATGTTATAACATCATAACATTGTTTTTAAAAAGGCTGCATGTATTCTGGGGAACAGCATGGTTGCCGCCATTTCAAAGGTCCCCTGCTCCTCCTTAGTTGCCAACTATGGAAATGGCTAGCATAGACTGGATACACCAATTCATAACGGTGTTATTCAATCATTATGAAGCATGCTAAATGTGTTTGGGAGCGAAGGGGGGGGAGAGAATGAAGACACAACACAAGCATGTGGCGTCAAAACAAACTCACCTACCCGCCCAAAAAAAAGGGAAAAAAGGAAAGGAACTTCATGGACAACCAGAGGTCATTTCGGGGGGGGGATCGCGGGGGATCGCAGTTCCCCCGGGTGAGGTGCGGGGGCGGGGCACATGATGAAGCCCCGCCCCCTGCTTCCGGCCGCCCCGCTTCCGGCCCTCATTCAGCCAGGAGGTGGCAGGAGAAGAGGGAGGGTAAGTTGCTTCCTCCCCACCTCTCCCCACCCCTGCCTGCCTGGGGCCAGGGAGGGCCTTGGCGGGGCTTCCTTGCACTCCCACTGGCCTTGCAGGTCCACCGCTGGGCCCCTGATGTCAGGGGGTGTGGCATATGCTAATGAGTTATGCTAATGAGTTCCCCTAGCTCTTTTTCTACGAAACGACCCATGTGGACAACTAATTGTATAGAGAAGGCTACATGAAACCTTGCTGCCTGTTTTGTTCCAACATTATAACGTTGAAAAAAATGCCTCATAACTCATCAACATTGCTCAGGGGAGAATCGGGGGGGCAGGGGTGTGCACATGCAACACTGGTGACACAAAGGGGCAGCAGGAAACAAAATTCAAAATTGGGAATTCCTCACTGGAAAACTGCAAGTTCAGCTTTGAAGGGGAAAAAAATCACAGGAAAAGTGGATTCAGGAAACTCAGGGTAATGGGGCACTAAATTCAGATCTATTCCTGGGGAGGCAAAAAGTTGTGCGGAAAGTTTTACAAACTCCAAGTACTTAAGAACTCCGATGCAGAGATTTGCACTTGTGCAGAAATGGTCTGCGTTGCAAAGTCACTCTCTAAGTACACTGTGTTCTACTGAACATTACATCAAGAGTGTTTGATGTGGCTGCCCTACCTTGAGCTGAAGTGCCTGAGAATCAGCTAAGGTTGCCGATGTGATTTTAAGAACAATGCCTCAGAATGCAGAGATCCACCAGTTTTGTTAGTGTAAGAGTGGAGTTTGGGCACCCACGTTTTGACATGGGCACCCAATTTTTTTAATAACCACAAAAATTTAGCAAAATACTCAGTTAACATGAGTTCAAAATATCAAGGGAACAGGTAAGAATAGGAGGAAGAGGAGAAGGGGATTAGATTTATACCCAGCCCTTCACTCAGAGTGGCTTACAAACTCCTTTCCCTTCCCCTCCCCACAACAGACACCCTGTGAGGTAGGCGGGGCTGAGAGAGCTCTGAGAGAACTGCTTTTTTCAAGAACAGCTCTGACAGAACTATAGCTTACCCAAGGTCATCCAGCAGCTGCAAGTGGAGGAGTGGGGAATCAAACCCAGTTCTCCCAGATTAGAGTCTGTGTGTTTAACCACGACACCAAACTGGCCCTCATACCTGATGGCTGGCAGTCAACACAGACAGAGGGACTTTTTCCTTGGCACCAAATACCAATGTGATTGTTTCAGTAGACCTTCTGGCATAATCTACACACACAGCAGAAGGAGATGGGAAAATCTGAAATTGATGGGCTGTACCATTTCAGACTATGGATGGTGAAAGTCACAGTTTTAATGTTCTCCCATGTAAAACCTCCCCGCAAATAAATTAGCACATCAGACTGCGAGGGTTTGGCCTAGCTCTTTGCATGCCGGTTTAGTGTTGCACTTATAGGCAGTTATCAGTGCAGGGGAATGTAAAAAAAAAATGTACTCATTCAGCTTCAGGCAGAGTGGGTGCAGTCCAGTCTATCACCTCAGCACTCAGCCACATTGTTAGGACCTCATTCTGTGTCTGTTTAGATCAGGCCTCTGTAGATTGCACTGCTGAGACAGCTACCAGCCTTCAGGTGGAGCTGGGAGATATCCTGGACTTCCAAGTGCTCTCCAGACTACAGGGATCAATTCCCCTGAAGAAAGTGGCAGTGTTGGAGGGTGGTCTCCATACCATTGTACCTCCCTAGGTCCCTCCCTAAACACCACTGTCCCCACGCTCCACCCCCAAATCTCCAGGTATTTCTCAACAGAAAGTTATGTGGGAGCAGAAAGCGGGTTCTGTGCTTCTGGACAGCCAATTTAATGTTTAGAGTGTTGTACTAGTATCAGGGAGATGCAGATTCAAAACCCAACCAAGAAGCTTACTGGGTGACTCTGGGGCAGTCATATGCTCTCTTTCTCTGTCAGCTTAACCTACTTCATAGGTTTGTCGTTAGGATAAAATGCCACCCAGAGCTCCTTTGAAGAAGGGTGTGATAAAAATGGGAGAGAGAGATGAGGATTAACTCTCATGTCCCTGGGCAGCATTGAAGAGTTTTACTATTTTGCTTTCAATATATATATTTAACATCTAATGTGCAATAAGCCTAAAATGTGATGTGACTTGTTTCATTTTGAGCTGTGCGATCCCTCTCTGCCGAGCTGTGCGTAATTGTGTAGACACAGTCACTTTGAATTTTTTATGGGCTTGTATAATGCAAGATGGACAGCGGCACGTCAGGGCATCAAAAAGTACTGCCAGACAACTTTCGTTTTAATTTTCTGTCAGAAATTCAATAATTCATTTTAACCAGATTATGAATGCTGGCATCTGAGTGTTTAGCATACATTGGCCCTGTTGGAAAAATGAACAGAGCTCTGCAATGGCAGCGTAATTGACTGTTATGGAATGTGAAGGGATTTCAGAATAGATACTCTTCCTCCGTCACTCATATACCTACTCTGGTAAATATAACTTGCATTTTATGAATACGCCAGCTACTCCTTCTTTCCCCTAGTTTGTTTTGAGGCCCCTGCCACATGGGGCGGAAAGGGACGGGCTGAAGCGCGGCTTCTAAAAGCCGCACCAAAAGAAACATACCGCGGCGGGATCACATTGATCCCCTGAGCCGCAGCGCATTCCCTCCCCGGCACGATCAGATGCCGGGGGAAGCGACGGAGGGGAACGGGAGACTGCCGAACTGCGCATGTCTGAGCATGCACAGTTCAGGCAGGAGCCGGGGATGCCCCGGCAGAAAGACGGGCCAGCAATCCCACGGCCGGCGTTGATGCGTCCGTCATTTTTGATGCGTTTTTTCGGGGGAAGGGCCGGATCGGGGACGGGTGCGCAACACTGCCCAGATGTTGCAGTGGGATCGCGCCCGTTTGCTCCGGCCCCAATCCGGCCCACTCCCGGCCCAAAACCCCTCGTGTGGACAGGGCCTGAGTAACACAGAGGAGAAACTGCAGTCTCTCTCTTTCTCTCTAATCCAATGATTCCATATACAGCTTGGTTTGCTGATAATTGTTATAAGGGAGACATTGTTTATTTGTTTCCACTATTAGATGTTTCTGTAAAAAAAAATTGGACCCTTCCCAAAAATCATGGGAACTGCTGTTTGGTGGAAGCTATGAGGGTCCTCTGACTCAGTCTAGCCTTCTTCAGCAAATCACAGTTCCACTATGGTGTAGTGATTTGGGTGTGTAGTGTAGGGGTTAGGGTGCTGAACTGAGGTTGAGGAAACACAGTTTCTCATCTCTGTGTGGCCTTGGTTTATAAATGACGCTGGCCTTGGACGGAATGGTGCAGGGGGGCTGGACTGGATGGTCTTTAGATCCCTTCCAAGTTTCTAATTCTATGATTCTAGTCATTCTTTCTCAGCCAAATCTTCCTCACAGGGTTGTTGTGAGGCTACAAGTGATATGTTCTGCCCTCAGCTCCTTGAAAGCAGGGCGGGATGCAACAATAGTAATGAATAAATTTCTGTGTAAGCCATTTCCAGTTCACAGGATAGGTGCCTCCTCAGTGCTGGCACAGGCGGATGTGTTGCTCTCTTATCATTCAAAAGCAGTGTTGAGGAAAAGAAGGAAATATTGATTGAAGGTCTTGGGCAGACTCTTAAGAAAGATGTGTTTGAAAGGGCAAGAAAGTGAAATTGAAGGGAAATGGAGTTACATCACACAAGTCGGGCCAGTGCAGAGATGGGGAAAACATGTGATAGAGCCAGAGGCATTTTCTCCAAAGAGCAGTGTCAAATACTGTTCTACGGGGAGGGAGAGAACAGAGAACAAATAAGGTATAGTGCTTTTCAGTTTGATTGGGAATGGAGCTGGCCCTCCCGGACCCTGGGCAGAATCATGGAAGCCAGCGCCCCAGAGCTTTTTCTGTTCCAAGATTGCCAAAAGATGCTTAGGTGGGATTAGGTCCAGATTGGGGGAAGACGAGTGGGCCTCTTTGCAACAGATTACTGGCCAATTTATCAAAGAAGAAAAGATACACTATTGGACTGTACAGAACATATTAAGAATCTATTGCCTCAAAGACAGAAGGTCCTAATGTGGACTTTCTACATTACATGTACAGATATGTGTACCCTTTCATCATTTTGTACAGCCTCATGAGATTGTACCAGACAATCTGTTGGATTTGATCTCAAATCTGGAACCAGTATGCTGGGTTCAGTATGTTGCCCTGTATTTTTCATGGTTTTCTGACATTTCAAGGCAAAGGTATGGCACAGTGGGGTCCATACGTAGGGCAGAATGTGGATTCTACACCACTGTGTAAACAGACTCAACGATGGGCAGGTGTGGGTGGGCAGGGTCTCCCTGCAAGACATGGATTTGGTTTAGAAATCTTCTCTGCTCTGCAAATAGGAGGCCTCTTCTGCTCCTTTTAGAGATTTGACAGGGAAGGAAGCTTCCATCCATCAGTGTAGACAAGGCAGAAGGGGTGTCAGAAGCTGACTGGCCTGACATGCTATGTTCTGTTAGAGAGGTCCAAAGGGGAGGAGGAGAATCAGCCAGTACCATCCCACATAAGCATATAGTGTTGACTGACAGTGAGCAAGACTGTGGGTCAATCTATCTGAGTACTGTCTGTTCTAATTGGCAGTAGTCCTCCGAGCAGGAGCATTGAGAGTTTCCCCTGCTAAGCAGGGCTTTCATGTTTTACAGATGGGGTTTCAACACCGTGAATAGAAAATCAGTGATTTCCCCATAATAAAATAGTCAAGAAGCTTTTCACCAAACCCAAGCATCTATGTGCATTTCAATATCTATGGATTGTTAGCATCAGAAGTTTATATACTAAATAATTATTTTTAAGTTTAGAAGCTTTGGATGCACTTATATTGAAAATCTTCTTTGAATAAATGATGTCTTAAAATACTTTAATCCCTCCGCTATGCTATGTAGCTAAGGAGACATTTTTAAAGGACCATTTAAACAAGATGAGGATGATAGTGTACCTTGTAAAATCTACTAGTGGGAATATTGGGTCGGTGGGCCACATGGGTGGAGCTTAGAAACTATTGTTTTTAACGGGGCAGCCAACCCTATTGACAGACGGTTAATTAGGTTCCTATTCTAGAAATAAGCTCTCATTCTTTAATGGAACCCTCTTTAAAAAAAAAATCCTAAGAGGGCAAATTTCTGCCTCAGCTGCTGTGGCACATCTTCTGGCCTCACCCTAGCTCCTGCCCTGCTTCCAGAGTCTTAAGCAGGATGTCTTTTCCAGCTTTGCCACCTGAGATCCTTTCAGCTGGAGAGGCCAGATTTGATCACGTAAACCTCCCATATACAAAGCCAGTGCCGTGCTGCTGAGATATGACCCTTCCCCCAAAATCAGCCTGTGCTTTTCACCAGTTGCAACAGCAACAATCTTTTTATAGAAGCTGCTGGACATTTTGCTTGTAGCAGCAGGATGATCCAAGGGCAGGCAGGAGGAGAAAAAGAAGCATGCAGGCAAACACAAATCAACTTAAAGCTTTGGTAAATAAGAACATTTTGACCCAATACCTGGAACTAAAGATGCTAACTGCTAAGCAAAAAAAAATGTAATGAAGGCATTCAATAGGTGAGGTTTTGTTACAGAAAAAGCCCCTGTCTCTGGGGTCCAACCCCTTCATTTCTGAATATAAGGATACAACAGAGCAGTACACCTGCTTTAGATGATCTTAGGGTGGGCAGGTTCCTGTTGGAGGAAGGAGTTTTTAAAGTATCCCAGGCAAGGGTCATTTCGTAGAAAAAGAGCTATGGGGAACTCATTAGCATAACTCATTAGCATATGTCACACCCCCTGACATCAGGGGCCCGGCGGTGGACCTGCAAGACCAGCGGGTGTGTGAGGAAGCCCCGCCAAGGCCGTCCCTGGCCCCAGGCAGGCAGGGGTGGGGAGAGGCGGGGAGGAAGCAACTTACCCTCCCTCTTCTCCTGCCTCCTCCTGGCTGAATGAGGGCTGGAAGCGGGGCGGCCGGAAGCAGGGGGCAGGGCTTCGTCATGTGCCCCGCCCCCTGCACCTCACCTGGGGGAACTGCGTTCCCCCGCATTCCCCCCAGAAATGACCTCTGATCCCAGACCCTAACCACTTAGAGGCAGAGAGGTGTAATCATTAGTGTGTCAGACTAGGAACTGGAAAATTTTCACATTCCCACTCTAACACGAAACTTGCCAGATAAGCCTGGATCGGTCCCTTACTTATCTCATGGGGTTGTTTTGAAAGTAAACTGTAGAAGAGGAGAACCATATCAATCTCCCAGAGCTCTTTGGAAGAAGAAGGAAAAGAGCTGCTTTTATACCCTGCCCTTCACTACCCAAAAGAGTCTCAGAGCTACTTACAATCACCTTCCCTTCCTCTGCCCACAACAGACACCCTGTGAGGTAAGTTGGGGTGAGCGTAGGGCTGCCAAGTCTCGTTGAATCGCGGCGGGGGATCGTCATTCTTTACAGGAGCTCTGCCGCGGGGGACGGCAACAGGCGTTGCACCGCCGTCGCCAGGATGTGACGCTACGCGTCGCTCTGGCAACAGGACTCCAAACAGTCCTGTTGCCAGAGCGACGCGTAGCGTCATATCCTGGCGACAGCGGTGCAATGCCTGTTGCCGTCCCCCGCGGCAGAGCTCCTGTAAAGAATGACGATCCCCCGCCACGATTCAACAAGACTTGGCAGCCCTAGGTGAGCAAGCTCTGAAAGAGCTATGACAGACCCAAGGTCACCCAGCTGGCTTCATGTGGAGGAGGAATGGGGAATCAAACCCAGTTCTCCAGATTAGAGTTCACCACTCTTAACTGCTACACCAAACTGGAAGGGTGGGATTAAAATGTGATCAATTTGGGCTTTAAGGTCATAAACAGTACTGCAAATTATGCTTAGAAACAAATTGGCATCCAGATGTCATGTTCTGTAAAGATGTCAAATACCGTAGTATGAAGTAGAAACCAGGGATTTTTTTATCATGTTGGCACTAAAAACACAGGGAAATATAAGAGGGAGGTCCTGGCTGATACATTTAAGGTACTCTAGGATTTAGAAGGGGAGAGGCCCATGTCTCAGTGATGGAACACCTGCTTGGCATGCAGAAGGTTGCAGGTTAAGTCCCTGGCATCTCCAGTTAAAAGTATCAGGTAATAGGTGATGTGAAAGACCTCTGCCTGGGACCCGGGAGAGCCATGGTCAGTCTGTGTAGATGATACTGACCTTGATGGACCAAGGGTCTGACTCAGTATAATGCAGCTTCATGAGTGTAGCATCCTCAGAAATGCTACCATTTCTGGTACTGGATAGCACCGGGCTGGCAAGGCAGGCGAAGGTGAAGAATCTCAGTGTGTGGATGAAAGCATGGTGTTGAGAGAAGGGGTTCAGATTTGTCAGGATTGGAGCCACATTTTGGGGGAAAGCCGAGCCTGTAACAAAAGGATGAACTCCACTTGAACTTAAATGGAACCAGACTGCTAGCACTTGACTTAACATAAGAAGGTTACAAAGCAGCCTTTAAGCTGACCCGTGTGGAAAAGCTGACAGGGATGGAAGACCTTCGGTTTAGAAAAACTCATCCCCCTGGGGCTGGTGGCAGAAGTTTGTCAGATCATCTTAGTGTGGATAGGATAGAAATTGTGGATGGGTGTTTGGTACCAAATGACCCTCATCTAGAGGAGACTGCCACAAGATGTAGTTATGGCCTCTGGCTTAGATGGATTTAAGACGGGATTTATTATACTCACTGGGTATCAGCCAGGATCACTGCCTGCAGTATCTGAGTTCAGATGCAGAATGCCTCTGAGTATCTGATGAAGAATGCATGCACATGAAAGCTTATACCCAGAATTAAACTTTGTTGGTCTTAAAGATGCCACTGGATGCAAACTTAGTTATATTCAGGTCTTTAAAAAAAAAGAAGTGTCAGAACTCTCAAAAGGGAAATTATTTTTTCAGTCTGTATACTGAAAACTCAGGAACTTTTAAACATTTTAAAAAAGAATTTTGCTGAAGAGGTTCCGGAACTCTGTTCCAGTGTGTTCCCCAGGGGAAAAAAAGCCCTGGTTATATTGTGGTGCAGTCAGCAACAGAAGGGAGCTGTGGTGGCTCAAGTGTTTAAGATGCTGAACTGCAGGCTGTGGAAGGTCAGTAGTTCAGCAGTTTGAGACCCGGGTGCCGCATGATGGAGTGTGCTCCCATCTCTAGTTCCAGCTCCTGCCAACCTAGCAGTTCGAAAGCAAGAAACTGCAAGTAGATAAATAGGTACCTCTTCAGTGGGAAGGTAACAGCATTCTGTGCGCCTTGGTATTTAGTCATGCCGGCCACATGACCACGGAAACGTCTTCGGACAGCGCTTGCTCTTTGGCTTTGAAACGGAGATGAGCACCGCAACCCTAGAGTCGGATTCGACTGGCTTTCGAACAAGGGAACCTTTACCTTTACAGCAACAGAGGGTTGTTGTCTGTGGGCCCCGCTTGTGGGCTTCCCCATGGCATCTGGCTGGATATTATTGCATTTAGTGTGCTGTTTTCTTAACTGGTTTAAGGAAGTTTTGTTAATGCACTGTATTTCGTATATCCTGTATTTCTAATGGATTTACTAAATTTATATCTTCCTTCACTGGTTCATTATCTATTCTCAACCTTTTTGGTTACTTAACCTGCACAGTTGTGCTGAGTTTTTGTTCTCTTCTTTTGCTTTGTTTGTTACTGGTTGGCCACTGATAGAAACAGGACAAAGTAGACCATTTATCTCATCCAGCAGGGCTACTCTTACATGGCTGTTAAATTCTTATGCTTAGAACTGGGTACGTTCCCAGTAACTAACACCCGTCAGGCACCTCACTGCAAAGTTCTATTGCCAAACAGGGATATAGCATAAACTCTGGAAAGAAATGTCACAAATTTCCATCAAATCTGGACAGCTGTTTTTGTTCTCTCTTTTGTTTTGGCAAAGGACAAGGGAGTAGACACCGCAGTAGTTCTGTTTGTTCTAGGAAGGCCAAGAAAGCAGAGATGCCTTACTCTCTTTTATCAAAGCAAAAACCCCTTTAACAAGATTTTAATTCCAAGATGACATTCACAAATTATCTAATGATCTCAATAATGGGAGCCGAGGGCACACGTGTTCTTTTTGTAATGTCACAAGCTCCAGGATTTCACAACAGGCAAGCCTTGACATTCGGATTGGAACTAATTAGACTTGCAAAATTCATTAACTTCTTGCAAAATGAATGACTGTGCCTGGAAACATCCTGGCCTGCAAAATCAACTTGGCTTGCCCTCCAATCAGATCTTAGGAACCAAGGCCAGGTCAGACAGTAATTATTGTTGATATGAAAGGCCTGTTCCTTTCAAGAGATGGGATGGTTTAAGATAATTGCTCTGTTGGGGTGGACTGCCAATAGAACATATAGGAAGGAAGAGCAGCTTTCACTTTTTGGAAAGGGAATGGGAAAGCGAGTTTCTAGCCCTCATTGTTGTATAGAAAAACTTAGATCTGCGACAGCTAAAATTTCACCCCAGAAGAGCTGAAAGGAAAGCTGTTCCCATAGGGTTGCCAAGTCCAGGAAATTCCTGGAGATTTGAAGGTAGACCTTGGGGAGGGTAGAGTATGAGGAGCAGAGGGAACTCAGCAGAGATGTGGTGTCACTCCAAAGCAGCCATTTTCTCCAGGGGAACTGATCTATGTCATCTGGAGATCAGTAGTAATTCCAGGAGATCCCCAGGCCCCACCTGGAGGCTGACAACCCTAGCAGCAAGTCCCAGTGTATTCTCTCAATGCACCACTATTATACTTCGAAATTTACCTCCACCTCCTGGGAATAGAGATCAAATCTTATAGCCAATAAGTTTTGATTCCACATGATGTTACTGAGGTCATATAAAGATAAAGAAGAGAGTGTCAGCTTCATCTACCATCCGTGACATAATTGCTGAGCACCACCCTCTCGGTACCATCAGTGTTTCCAGGAAAAGATAGATTTAAAAAAAGAAAATCATGCTAGTGCAGTCCTGATTGGGGCAACAAGCAACAGTAAATGTGTGTGAAATAAGTAAGCATTGAGTGTGTTGAGTAGAGAAGGTTAGCCATTATTTCAGCATCCCCAAAAGGCATCTCTCATGCCGAGAAGGTTTGAGGTTGAAGTTCTGGTGAAACATTTCCCTGTTTTCATTTGTGAAATGTTAGGTGATGGGAGGAACGGACTCACAAGCCCTTCCCTGTTCCTTCTGATTGGAACCCAGGGAGGCTAGAAGAATTCCACTGCTGCCTTAAGTCTCTGCTTGGTAATGCACCTCTTCCCCTCACTCCCCACGGGTGCCAATTACACACTGGATAACCACCAGTTGCCACTAATGACTCTTAGGAGTATCTCCTGCTAGATGGAGCTGTACTTCTGATACAATACTCGGTACCTGCATTGCTGTTTCAAGGCCCCACCTGGTTCCCATTCCTCCCGCTTCGCTTATGTGGATGACTTTTATCACAGCTTCAAGCTAGCATGGTCCAAGGATGGCACGTTTCTCTGCAGATGGTGAGAGCAAATAGGCGATTGTGTTTGCAGAGGTCAGGCTGGGGTGTATGTTGTTACCCATAAGCCTCCATGTATGTTCATGCAATTAATGACCAAAGTTATTATTTGCCACATGCTATCTTTTTGTATTCAGATGTAAATACAACAAAGTTAATTTCCTGCCCTGGATAATGTTTCTTACATGACAGTTCTGTCAAATACAGTGTTTGCCTCTCCGTAATAATAGTATCTTTTGAGCCTGCTGCTAAGGTAGACTAAGGCTAGAGAGGAGTTCAGGGCTGTCATTGCGGTCCCCAAGTCACAGCTTGTTCATTCATCAATATTAATATTAGCAGAAATGAAATATATTTTCTTTATCCTTGCCGAATACATAATAGGTTGAGAAAGAGCAAATTTCGCAGTATTGTGGACTGGGTTTTGTCTCTGTGTGTAAAACGTCCTGACTAACTAAGAGTAGTTTAAATAATAGTTGTTTTAATTGTTTGCTGCTAATGAAATAGCATTTCATTGTGTTTAATGGTGGCCCAAGTTGCAATTATAATTAAAAACCAGCCACAGATGTTGCAGTTGAGGCACTAGATGTACCAATGGTACGATCCAGTATAAAGCAGCATTTCTTCATTATTCCCATAATGGAGAGATGTTTGCAAACTTTTGAGTGTGCTTGAGAATTTGTGAGGTTTCACCCTCCCCATGTCTTTAGAAATTAAATCTCTGAGTAGGGATCTGATAGCTCTTGATTCCAGTTAGGGTTGCCAGCCTCCAGGTAGGGCCTGGGGATCTCTCAGTTTTGCAACAGATCTCCAGCTGACAGAGATCAGCTCCCCTGGAGAATATGGCTGCTTTGAAGGGTGGACTCTGTGGCATTGTACCGTGATGAGGCCCCTCCCCTCCCCAAACCCCACCCTCTCCTCGATCCACCCCCAAAGTCTCCAGGTATTTTCCAACCCAGACCTGGTAACCCTAATACCAGTGTACATGTGTCTAAACATGCCAGAGTATACAAGGCCACTGTTATGTGTCACTTCCATCCCTGCTCCAATAAGTACCTATCCAGTTAGTAAATGTTTCTGAATATATTTAAGTCACAGCTGTTTTACCATAAGTTGAGCCAGATCCATTGGAAGGTTAACAATTGAATCCTAAACACAGTTATACCCCCCTAAACCCATTGACTTCAATGGACTTAGAATTGTGTAACTCTTTTTAGGATTACAGTGTAAATAGGCTGATAAATTTTAATAATTTGTATTTTAAAAAAGAAGAAGAAAGCTTGATTACACATATATCCTTCCCTTTTTATCCGTGGAACATCAAAGGTTGTAAAATAAGTCTGCCAGCACGACATGAAGTTTTGACCCTAGCTCGAGAAGTAGGGTTGCCAGCATAGTACAATGCCATAGAGTCCACCCTTCAAAGCAGCCATTTTCTCCAGGGGAGCTGATCTCTTTCAGCTGGAGATCTGTTGTAAAAGCGGGATATCTCCAGGCCCCACCTGCAGGCTGGCAACTCTAATGAGAAGTGTTGTGGGCCATGCTAGATAGGATGCCCAAGCTCAGTGCTTGGAACTCCAGACATATTTGGACCTACAAAGCAGCCACTGGGGGAAGGGGGGGACACAATATGATTCAAGATTCCTGTGGCATTAGGAAAGAGAAGGAGTTGACTTTTCTTCCTTGTCCCATTTCCCCAGTTAAAGGCAACCATGACTGTACTTTCAAAGTGCCAAGGCTTAAAACAGCCAGGGGAGGGTATTCTGAATTCTGGAGAAGGCATGGGAAGGAGTGGATACTCTCTTCCCCAGTCCCAGTTCCTCCCCAATCCCCAGCAACTACATTTTAGGCCCACAGAACATATCTGGAATTCCAGTTGCAGAATCTGTCATGTAACATTTGGACCCTGCAGCTGAAGTTTCTGCTTCATCACAATGAACATTTTGTTCTTGTAGTGGTTAAATACTTCATCTAAAAGTGTTTCATGTCATTGGTTTCTACAAGCGGGAGAAAAAGACTTGTTCATTGGATTCATTGATTCTCTTCCCCCACACTTCCCCCCCCCGTACCGTGTAATTCTGAACTTGTTTTATTCAAAGCGAAGTCCAATTTAGACTCTGACATGTCAAACTCAGTTTGAGAAGGAATTCTTCAATGCAAAAGAGAAAATGATCTCATGTGGGAGATCATTGGGTGATGGTGAATGGGAGTAATGTGGCAATAAGACCCACATCCTACTAATTTAATAGCTTCTGGCACTGATGTAGTTCACGATGATTGTAGATCAGCCAAGGATGGACAAAGTGTGCCCCCCATCCACTCAGTCTCTCCAGAGTGGGCTTCAAAAATGTCATTTATCAAAATTCTTGTTTTCCCACTATAGGGTAAACATTGATGCTTGCGTAAAACTCACTTCAGGCCTATAACATATACCTGCATTTTATTTAACCATCCAGCCTGAAGAGTTCTGAAAAACCCGACAGCTTACTCTCTGTTCTTTTGGTTGATCCTAATTAAAGCAAAGGCACAACTTTCTTGAGGGGGGGGGGATTTTGGTTTGGACCTTTGTCTATGCACATCAGACAAAGACAGGGATTTTTCAATGGGGAAAAAGGACCTGGGAAAAGACTGTGCTCACTAGGTAATGTTACTCAGTTTGGTTTCTAATAACTGACTAACCTACTACATCAACTATAATTAATCTCCAGTATTGTTTATATAATGACTACTGTGTTTTCCTTCTGCTCTTAGCCTTTTAAGGGACCTCTGTGTTCCATTTGTTTGGGAACTACTGGTTTATATGTTTTCAATTGTAGGCTGTCATTCTCCCTTCATCGCAGAAGGCCATCGGTGTCACCTGATACCAGCTCCATGTAGCACCACTTTTATCTGTTAAAACCTACCTGACCTTCCATACAGAGGAAACCAGGGCATGAAATACCTTTCCTCCATTGGGGGGAGGGGAATAACATGCAGTCTGTAGTAGAAGAGTTGTGGGGAACTGAAAATCTCGCACAATGTATTGTATTGTTTGTTGTTGTTCAGTCGCACAGTCGAGTTCGACTCTTCGTGACCCCATGGACCAGCTCCCGCCAGGCCCTCCTGTCTTGTTTAAGTTGGTCCTAATAAAAGGCATTATATGGGTTATGTTTTTGGAATGTGTTCTGGGGCAGTACAGCTACCTGTGTCCTGTGTAGAAATGTTGCCGTGTTACTTGCAAAGAAGCCGTTTAATAAATAACCATATGTCAGGAAGTCTTATTTGCTTTTGTCCAGTGGTATCTGTTCTTTCATTAATTTTTAAATACATGCCCCAAACTTTTGTTTTGTGCTGATTAGGTATCAATCCCCCCCCCCTGAAAAAACCCCAGCATCTCCCACTGCTGCAAATGACTCTGTTTGGCAGGAACTTCTCAATTATTAACAACCAAAGGTTTCTTTTATCACAGTCAAAACCTATTTTTCATCTTCAGTTGGTGCTTTATTTGAATGCTGTGCTGTATTTAAGAGAACTAGCTTTAATTGCTCATTTATGTGGTAGAGTTTAAAAAAGGAATGAAGGCATGGAGCTCCTTGGAGCGTGTGTGGAAGGAGAACCCCAGGACCTTCTGCCTATCAGGTTGTTCCAGCCTCATTTTGCCTCCCCTCGACTTCAGAGGACTCACTTTATGTATGTATGTGGGATGTGTGGTTTTGTGGTATCTCAGTTGGTCCTAGAGGTATTGGTCCTAAAGGTATTAGCTAACTCTAGTCTTTTTGGTTTTCCTGTGGTCCAAACTGGCTCTCTGCAACCTTGAATGAAGGATGCTTCTCAAAGCTTCTCATGTGGAAGAGCTGGAAATTTCTATTTGTTTATCCCAACGCTTCTAAGCCCACCTTCCTTCCAAAAAGGGGACTCAAATTAGCTTACAACATAATTTAAAGATAACAAGCAGCCATCTTTAATAGGAAAGCATTCAAAGCCCCAATGAGAACTATTCGCTCTTGCTTCTGCCAGGCCCTCTCCTGAATAGGTGGGATCCACAGAGCCTCCTAAAAACCAGAAGAGTTGGCAGCTTCCTTCCTGACTTGTTCAGAAAGGCCATTCCGCAGAGTAAGTGCTGCTGCAGAGAGTAAACAACTCAGGACCACATGCCAGTCATTCTAACAGCTCTACCAGAGCAGACAAAAAGGAAACTGAAGGAGGACTGGAGTACCACACCAGTAGGGTTACCAGGTGGCACGTGGAGACCTGCTATTCCAGTTGGCCTCCAGACAATCAAGATCAGTTCCCCTAGAGAAAGTGGCTGCTTTGAAGGCTGGCATTATACCTTGCTGAGGTTCCTCCCTTCCCAAACTCTGCCCTTTCCAGGCTCCAACTCCAAAATCTCCAGAGCTGGGAAACCTATGCACCGTTCATATCGGGAGATCGTCCTTTAGATATGTGGGTCCATGGGAGCCATTATGGCTTCCAAGTAGGGTTGCCAAGTGTAAATTCCTCTGGAGCAGGGGACTCCCGTCCGGTGTCTAGAGCGCACTCGGCGTGGACATAGAGTTTTCACACCAGACGGCGTGACATAGAGTTTTCCCTCGGATGACCGTGGCCCCGCCCCCAGCGTGCCCGGCGTGGTTGCGTCACTTCCGGGTGACGCGCACGTCAGGGTGGGGTTCCCCCCGGGGCCCGATCCGCCACCGGCGGGGAACGGGCCTCTGGGGCGGGGGTTTCCCCGCCCCCCGGGGGGACTTGGCAAGCCTACTTCCAAGGGCATGGCTTTCTGTTGAGGACTTGAACGGGAACCTTCCTTTTAAAATCAGGTTCTTGCTGGCATATCAAAATACAATTAATTCTGAGTTTCTCACCACCACCCCGAGTTGTAGAGCGGATCGTTACTGTGTTATTTTTTAATTCCCGATTAGAAGTTTAAGTGGGTGTCTTGTTCTGTTATCTATGCAAATTGGCTGCAATGACAGTTAATGAATCAGATGAGCAAGACTCTAAGCATCCAATGCGAGCGAGACAAGGAGGAATTGGTTTCTCATGCGTGTCAAGTCCTGAGATGCTTTGTTTCTTTCTTTTAATATTGTGGCAGGATCATTGATCTGTATTAATGAGCGGGCAGAGATGGGTCTTTAACATCACAGATGAGGAGGAGGAGGAGGAGATTGGATCTGTACCCCACCCTTCACTACCCAACGGTGTCTCAGAGCGGCTTACAAACTCCTTTCCCTTCCCCTCCCCACAACAGACACCCTGTGAGGTAGGTGGGGCTGAGAGAGCTCTGACAGAAACTGCTCTTTTTCAAGAACAGCTCTTATCAGAACTACGGCTTGCCCAAGGGCATCCAGCCAAGTGCAAGTGGAGGAGTGTGTGTTCTTCTCATGTTGTCCCTTCTGATCCAGGAGTGCTGTTTTGTGTGGGTATTTATATGTGGGATGTGTAGTTTTATACACACACACATGGGCTGCAGTGGCTCAAGTGGTTAAGACACTGAACTGCAGCCTGGAAGGTCAGTAGCTTAGCACTTCGAGACCCTAGTGCCGTGTGATGGAGTGAGCTTCCATCTCTGGCCTCAGCTCCTGCCAACCTAGCAGTTCGAAAGCAAGAAATTGCAAGTAGATAAATGGGTACCACTTCATTGGGAAGGTAACAGCATTTCGTGCACCTCAGCATCTAGTCATACTGGCCACATGACCATGGAAATTTCTTTGGACAGCGCTGGCTCTTCGGCTTTGAAACGGAGATGAGCACCGCATCCCTAGAGTCAGATTCAACTGGCTTTCAAGCAAGGGAAACCTTTACCTTTATACCTTTACCTTTATACACACACACACACACACACAGAGAGATCAATTCCTTCATACTGCAATGTATGATGGGCAGCAGGCCCCACCACCACTGTTCTACATATAGTGTAAATAGATGTCATGCATGAGAAGGGAGAAATCACTTTGTGGTGACTTTTTCCACCTTAAAATGGATGTGTCTGAAACTATCCTGAGTTAAAGTAGAGTTGATCACCCTAGAAAAAGTCCACTATGCTGAACATCTGAGAAGGTCCTGTGGTATTATAAGCAAGCCAGTAAATGCATCTAATGACCTATTTGCATGCAAATTAAAACCAGATGGTTGAAGAAGCTTGAAAGCAAACACACATTGGGGTTATTTCCCCCCTCCCAGAGTGTTCCTAAAAACCCTGCAATAATGTGGCTGCTGTTTTCTCACAGCCCCCCCTCCCTTTTTCAGGAGCATTAGATTGTTTCTGGAATAATATGGCTTTTTGATGTGTCAGCAAAACCTACTGTTATAATTTAATGGCATTCAGCAAAAGATAAAGTGCCTTGATATACGGGGCCTGATCTTCCCTCCGCTGACGTCAGTTAGGAAGTGTCGCGAGCAGCTTTAGTGGGAACGTGGTCAAAATCTATATTGCAATTTGAAGCCTTTGTCACTTTCAGCTGGAAATAAATCCAGCTGCTAATACATTCATGTAACAGTGGGCAAATATAGAGCAGGGGTGGCCAACTGGCAGCCTGCAAATAAAACGCTCATGATCTTCCGTGCTTGTAATTTCTTGGAGTTTTCAGTGGCTCCCCCAAATTCTGCAGGTTTGACAGGAATGGTGACTTAAAAAGAATCTTCCTTTTCGAAGAAGATTGTCCGTGTCCACCAGAGATTCCTCCATTTTGCTCCCAATCCTTGGCTGTGGGTCACTAATGTCAGCAACCTCCAGGTGGTGGCTGTAGATGCCCCTCTATTATACAACTGATCTCCAGGCAACAGAGATCAGTTCACCTAGAGAAAATGGCCACGTTGGAAGGTGGACTCTATGGCATTATGCCCTGTTAAAGTCCCTCCCCTCCCCAGGCCCTGCCATCCTAAGGCTCCACCCCAAAATCTCCAAGTATTTCCCACCCTGGAGCTGGCAACCCTAAAGGTCAATGACAGAGCACCTGCTTTTGCATATATAAGGTTCCAGGCTCAATCTTTGGCACCTAAATGAGATGGTGGAATCATGAGGTCATAGAAAGGAGGACTGACCATTGCAAGTGGAAGTTGCTGTTTTTAGATTCCGACTGAAAACAATCCCAGAGGTGGCCGATTACTCTTGCACAGTATCCAACAATATGTGGATCTATGTGGTTTCATTCATGTGTTATGAAATTCCCACCCCATAAAACAAATCCCGTTTTTTGCATTCTCTGACCTTCGTTTTCTTAAAGCAAAAAGCTGCTTTTGTTAGGTGCTTTAACATTTGTTTTCCAAGAAGGTTTTATTTAGCCTTCTGGTTCTGTGACTTGGCCAGAGGTTACTGTGATGAAGGATATGGAGGGTGTGCTGACAAATGCCAGTGCTGGGACAGATGACTGGGATGGGGGTGGGAACTAAAAACAGAAAGCAGAGTGTTTGGTGAAGGGTCTAGTGGCAAGCAGGGGCAGGCTGTGAGGGGAGGGAGAAATTATGACAAGTGCTCCAAACGGTTTTAAAGGAAGGTTGTGACTTTCTGTCCAGCCTGGTGGCCAAAATTAGCTAACATGACCATGGCGGAGTGGGAAGGAAGCATGAACTTTATTTATTAATTAAAATATTTGCACCCCCACCTGTCTCGGCTCTAGGCAGCTTACAGGTAAAGCATTACAGATTCAAACCAAATAAAATTAAAACCTCAGATCTCCCTCCCGGCAGAGATGCCTGCTGTTTATACCCCATAAAAATGCTGGTCAAACAAACAAGGTCTGCAGCTTCTCCTGAAGATCTCTGATGAGGTGACTCCCCTCACCACTCCCCTCACCAGCCGATTCTACACAGCGGGAGTTGCCATGGAAAAGACCTGAGCACTGGCCAATGCCAGGTGGCCCACCTACATTGGGGAAACACCTAATGAAGCTTTTTTTCAAAATGGGCAACATATAATGTCCCCATCAGCTAGCAGCTGGGTTGCTGCATTCTGGACCAACCCAGAGCCGGCAAACCTATATTCAGAACTATTTTATTCAGTCCTGGTTAAGCAGATGTAGGGGTGATATTGTATAGCTAGTAGAGGCATCAGTTATCAAAGATCACTAAGGCTGAAATCCTACAAGCACTTTCCTGGTGTAAGTCCCATTCAATTAAAATGGGACTTCTGAGTAGATCTGCTTAGGGTTGTTTCCTATGGAAAGCACCTTCAGCTAGTAAACAATACTTAATTCTTAACAGAAGGTTATCATTTGGCAAAGAGCCTTGCTTGCACCTGTAAAAAAGTGCCTTTAGAAGTCGTTCTTGTGGCCAAGGACCATTTACAACCTTTGATCAGGAAGTCTACGGCTGATTTTGCACAAGGGGCTGCGCCTTTGTCACACCTCCCTTTACCCCATTTCCATTGGTCAATTTCCCACCTGAAGCCGTGCAGCTGCATTTTGACCCATGGCTTTGCCTGATTTTCCCCGCGGTTTCGTGATTCTCAAAAAACAGGATCACAAAAACCGTGGGGAAAATCAGTTAAGCCGTGGGTCAAAATGCGGCCATGTGGCTTCGAGTGGGAAATTGACCAATGGAAATGGGGTAAAGGGAGGTGTGACAGCGGTGCAGCTCCTTGTGTGAAATCAGCCTAACTGAAAAATCAGAATGAGTATATGTCTAAACATGGAAATCTTCAATATATGGGAAAGATTTAGAGCTTTGGCTTTCATTAACACTCACAATGATAAGTGAAAATATATCACAGACATTGAGAAGGTCATCTTTTGGAAGAGACTTTGGTTAAAAATGCTTTTCTCTTTTTTGAATCATCGGGATCTTTGGTACTTCAACCTGCATAAAGTTTAAGGGTAAGATCTGCAGTATCATTGTGGCTCATTCATCGTTTTAACCTCAAGTTTGACAGAAAAGACACTGAAGCCTTTTATGTATTTTTAGAAAGTATGTCCTTATATCCTCGATGATACCAGAATCATCAGCCATTCCGATGTTCTTTGACGGCCATCTTTTTTAAAGTAGCTTTTCATTTGTTCCTTACAACAATAGCAGATACTTGTTCTCCATCCTTTTGAGGAGGCATTTCAAGGACTGATGGCACAGAGTTTATCAGAAAGCCTGTCTGCTTGGGCAGGTCTACTACGTGTTACATGTCCAAAAAGGGAACCTTTCGTTTTCTTCATAACTAGATCATTGGTTAGCAGTAGGGATGCTCAGCTGCTGGATTAAAATAATGTGTCAAAACGCAAAGCACAAAATGAATCCACTGTACTTGTGTTTTCCCACCTAATAGAATAATGTGTGGGGGAAGCCCAAAAGATCAGGAGATCAAGGGACGGATGTGCCAGTTCAAGCAGCAAACCCTGAACTGAAAGTCAGTTTATTTGCATATAGCTTTCTGGGGTTACTCTGCAAGCTCCCATAGATGCAAAGTTGTCCCCAGTTAAGAATCCTGAAACAATACAGTCAGGGCAGAAGGCAGGTGTGTTCCCACCTCCATCATCATTTCCCCAAGTGTGGCCACTTTGCTTTACTCCATGCACTCGAGGATCAAAGGAAAATGGGAGACCTGGGAAAAATCACTTTCTATTGGAAATGGCCCGACCCTTTAATTTATGGAAAGTTTTTAGCAAGCCACTGCCCTGGAGGGCTGCTGCTGACCGCCTGGAGCAAGTCCACCCATTTATGTCATGACTGCAGCCCCTGTCCAAGGGCTGCCAGTACCAGATAGACTACCTTGCTCCCCGTCTGTTTCAACATCCCAGTCCCCCCCTGCCCTCTGCATACAATAAGAACCCAAGGAAGGGGCAGAGTGAAATTAATTATTATTATTTTGCCCAGGGCAGTGATATAGTTTTAGCCAGCCTTTGGTGGCCCCTTTCCTGAGGAAACAAGAAGGCAAAAAGCCCAAGTCGCTTGTGCATCCGCTCTTCTGCTTTGCCTTGTAATGTGTAAAGAAAGCTGTGTGTGTTTACTGTAAATGTGTCGAGAGCAAGATGGGAACAAGTGTGGGGAAAGGAAGGCGGCGAGGGACAAATTAAAACCAAACAGAAAGCGACAGCACAGCAACCGAGAGGCTTCGGTGCAGACGATCACGCCCTCGTGTTCTTGTCCCCTTGGGCCCTTGTCGCAGAGGCTGCTGAGAAGCAAATTACAGCCAGCAGTAATAAGTCTGGGAGCTATAAAATGTGTTACTTACTGAAGGGCGATGCTCCAGGCTAAGATCCAAAACAATTACTTGAGTCATGTGTCAGGGGAAGAAAAGAGGCAGAGGACATCTGACTGTAAGCAGGACAGAGTGGGTCAATCGTTGACTTGACTCAGCTATTACTGGGAGGTGGGGAGGAAGACTGAAAAGGGTCCAAAGTGAAATCTATTAGGGAGTTTCTATCCCCCCCCAAAAAAAACACGTTGTTGAAGCGCTATAAAAACATAGACTGCACTGAGCAATAAGTTAAGCTGGAGAATAGGGCATGGTCATGGTTGGGAGGCAGAGCACATGTTTTGCATACAGAAGTTCAATCCCTGGAATCTCTGGTTTAAAGTCTCTTAGGTTGCAGGCAAGTGGAAAAGTTCTTTCTCTGCTGGAGACCTTGAAGAGTTGCAGCCAGTGAGAGCTGAATGGCCCAATGGTCTCCTTTGGTATAAAACATCCTTGTAAACAGGGGATGGGGTTTGTTGCTCAGTAGTAGAGCCCAAATGCTTCCTAATCTGGGAAGCAAACATCCTTTCTTCCAAGAAGCACAGGATGGTGAACATAATTTGCATCTCCAATGTATTCTCACAACAACCCTGCAAGGTGGGTTTGGCTCATAGACTGGCCTAAGGTCACCCGTGGGTGAATAGAAATTCAAGCCTTGGTCCCTTTGTCCTGCATGATTGTGGGTCATGGTAAAGCACATGCTTTGTGTGTAGGAGGCCATTGGTTCTATCCTTGACACTCCCAGTTAAAAGATCCCAGGTAGTAGGACATTTGCTTCAAACCCAAGAGATCCCCTTCCAGTCAGAATCTAAAGTACTGAGCTAGGCAGGTCAATATCTTGACTCAGTATGGCAGCTTCATATTTGAATTTTAGCTGGGGGGTTTCATTAATCTACTCCCCCCCCCACAAAAAAATTCTAACCAAAAGAATACAGGAGCGATATTTTTCATCTAGCATCTTCCTTGAGGCTTGTTAATTTGTCGATGTAGTCTGCTATATAAACAAAGTGCCAATACCGATTGGTCTTTCTTTATTCCTTCTCTTTGTGTCACTGAAATTGATGTAGCAGAAGCCCTTTTTAATTTGGATGATCAGCCAGCAAATTTTAATTATAGTGGTGTTAGAAGAAAAGAAGCTTTCTGAGTGGGTTCTTTTTTTAATGCAAGCCACATTACAGGTTCTTTGAGGACTGCAGACTTGAAGTTAAATATTCATCAAAGGAAACAGAAACATGAGTATGATTGGCTAGCGACAAGAGTCTTATTAACTTCCTCTCAGATCTAATGTTGAGGCCACCTTTACAAGTGTAATTAAAAGCTTCTTGTAATGTAAAAATTGTATTGATGAAAAGTGGAAGAGGAGAGGTGATAGATATTGATAATAGCAAATCATGAATATATGAAGCTGCCTTTCTGCACATTTTATCCCATTTTAACTCCAAAGAAGTCATGGTTCTCTGTTTTGTCCACAAAACAACCCTGTAAAGTAGGTTACACTCAAGGTTTCCCAGTTAATTTATGAAAGAGTAGGGATTTGAACCTGAGTCTCCCCAGACTAAGTTGAACACCACCCTACACCACTCTGACTGACATCAGCTTTCTAGGAACTCATACAGAGAGAGGTCTTTCCCAACTCCTGCCACATTAGATGTTAAATGAAAATGTTGCTGGATTGAAGCTGGTGACCTTCTGTAGATGAAGAGGTGCTCTTCCAGTGAGACACAGCCCTAAACCCTTTTTGGTGCTTTGGAAGGGAAAATGCAAAGAGTTGGGGGCAAATACAGTTATGTGTAGATTTCCCTGAAATAGGACAAAGCTAGGGTTGCCAGCCCCCCCCCCCCCCCCCGGCACCAGGGGGAAGGGTTGTCAGCTCCAGATTGGGAAACTCCAGGAGATTTGGGGAGGAGCCTGAGAAGGACAGGGACCTCAGTGGGGTAGGATGCCACAGAGTCCTCTCTCCAGAGCAGGCATTTTCTCCAGGGAAACTGATCTCTGTAGTCTGGAGATGAGCTGTAACTCAAGGGCTTTCCCAGGTCCCACCTGGAGGCTAGAACCTGCTCTCTCGTGTATTTAAAATATTTATATCCTGCTTTCTTCTTGACCAATGGAACTCAAAACAGCTGACATCGTTAAACCCCACTACAATATCATTTCACAATATTACTATACATGTAACAAGAAAAGAGCAAGCTGATTACCCCACGATAATAACTGACCTATAAGCCATGAAAGGCACTTTGAAAAGCCATGCCTACTAGAGCCTTCAAAATAGCTGCAAAGTTGGCACCTTCCGCGTCCTCAGAAAAGCCAGTTCCATAAAACAGTCTGGCTACTAAGAAAACCCAAGTGTGAGCAGAAATAGTTCTCTGTAGCTGAATGGAAGAAGTTTTAATAATAATCCCTGGGCTGATAATTGGGGCTGTTTTCTGGGCACATATGGGTGACCCCACCCCACTGAGCATCCATCACAGTCTGGAGAAGATGGCCCCCTGATGCTGTCAAACTGAGGGGAGGGGCATGGTTGCATGTGTGTGAGAAGAAACAGAGAGTTTGGAGGCTAAGTTTGCAACAGTCAAAGAGAGCCGCAAAAAGAAAGTGAGACATGAGCTGGTTGAAAAAGAAAATGTCTTGAGATGCAGGCTCCCTCTCTGGGGATCGGCTGCTGGACAGTGGATTTGATGCCTTGCTATCTCCATTTCTATATTTGTCAATGACGCAAATATTACAGACCTGCCATAAGCTTTCCAGTGTTCTCTTTTGCAAAATAAAGCCACCCAGCTAGGGCTGCTACTGGAATTTCTCACCACTTAGGGAAGGGGGGAAATCGTAGAAATCGTCCCCCCGCACATCCTTTTCTTCAGTAAATACATTATGGATTCTGGTTGGGTGAAGGAATCCAGGACCCAATCTGCCCCCCAGTCGTCACACTTCCGATCAGGCTGCAAACGTTTTCCGAACCTTCTCAGCGGTGACAAAAGAGTGTGTTGAGAATGTAACAGTAATTAGCTTTGCTTTCAAATTGCTTTGAGTCAAGGGGTTGGGGAATCTTATTTCTAGACCAGCTGGAAGTTTCTGCAGCTTGCCATTCTGGAAAGAGAGAATGAGGGTGTGTGTGGGGGGGATTGTTTTGCAAAAACAGTTCTTTCCGAAGGCAAAATTAATATATTTCCATTCAGATGGCATTTAGAAAGGGAACGTCTTCCAGTAGGAAGCTGTCAGACAGCCTGATATCAGCTACTGTAGCCTTTATGTACTCAAGGGGAGCAAAGATAACGATCCACTTGAATTAAACCACAAGAAAACCCTTAATACATTGTTAAGCTTCATAGGTTTTTAAGGTGGCTACAGAGAAGCCGCCTCAAAATGTAGTACACTTACAGTGCCGTCCTAAGTAGGCTTACACGTTTCTGAGACCTTTGATTTCAATGGACTTAGAAGGGTGTAACTCTGCTTGGGGATTGCACTGTTTGGCATTCATGTGGTTCTTCCCCCTGCTACAGAGTAAAGTTTTTCCCAGTCTCAATGGTACCATGGGTTACTGGTAAAATGACTGAGCTACAGAAAGGTTAAGCCCTTTCTGTGCTAGATCTTGTTGACGGGGTAATTTCAAATTTCTTATCTTTTCTGTTTCAACTGAAAATAATCCCCACTTTAATTTACTGATTCCTTTGTGCAGACTGAACCTTTCTTTGTTTTCATGCAATTTTCAGTTCCCTCAGGCTATTTCCTGCCCTTAAAATTGATACATTTTAGTGCTATTTTTGCATCAGTAAATCGGCTTCAGACATCATATATAAAGACACTGTATGTATAAATATCATATACATTTCATAACAAATATCATAGGAGGTGACTATAAAGCACAAACTAATCTGCAGAACTGACAGAAATAGAAATAGAAATAAAGAGAAATGTAACTGGGGGGATATTTTTGAACTGTAAATTATAGCTGAAAAGTTTGCATGGAGTCTGGCTTCCTCAATGAGAATAGCCCAAGAGTGCTAAATACCACAAGCACCATATTTGGGACTGGCTGAGACTGATCATTGTGTCACACATGAAGTTTCCTCAGACAGAGTCAGACCCTTGACCTATCGTGGTCAGTATTATCTACTCAGACTGGTAATGGCTCTCCAGGGTCTCAAACAGAGGTCTTTCATATCACCTATGACCCAGTCCTTTTAAGTGGAGATGTCAGGGATTAAACATGGGACCTTCTGTATACAAAGCAGAGGCTCTTCCTCTTTTTCACCCAAAGAGTGAGTAACACATGGAATTCACTGCCACAGGAGGTGGTGGCAGCTGCAAGCATGGACGGCTTCAAGAGGGAATTAGATAAGCATATGGAGCAGAGGTCCGTCAGTGGCTATTAGCCACAAGGTATAGATAGGAACTCTCAGTCTGGGACAAGGGATGCTCTGTATTCTTGGTGCTTGGGGGGGGGCAACGGTGGGAGGGCTTCTAGTGTCCCGGCCCCACTGCTGGACCTCCTGATGGCGCCTGGTGTTTTTGGCCACTGTGTGAGAGAGTGTTGGACTGGATGGGCCATTGGCCTGATCCAGCATTGGCTTCTCTTGTGTTCTTATGAGCGACAGCCCCTCTGACTGGGAGTTAGTGCCACTGAATAAAATGGAGCTTACTTCTGATTAGACCAACTTAAGATTGTTCCCCAACACAACTTTGTGAAAGACCAGAAAAAAATCCCCCTGAAAATGATAGTGAAGAAGTCACTCTGCAGAGCATCCATTTTTGTCATGTGCCTGAAATTAACTCTTCAGAAGGGTAGCATGGTAAAATACATGCAGACTACATATATGTTAAATTAATTAAAGACTTTGCAAATATATTGGGCAAGTGTCCATTTTGTTAAAAATCTGTGCCCATGTACTATGTATGCTTAGGTATGTATGGGTCCATGTCGTACGTATGCTTAGGTATATATGGGTCCATGTAGTATGTATGCTTAGGTGTGTATGGGAGCAATCGCACACAGGTCTGGTGGTGGTGGTGGTGAAGGAAAATGCTGTCTAGTCACGGCCGACATAGTGACCTTGTAGGGTTTTCCAGACAAGAGAGGAACAGAGGTGATTTGCTACTGCCTGCTTCTGTGTAACAACCCTGGATTTTCTTGGTGGTCTCCCATCTAAGTACTAGCCAGGGCTGAGCCTGCTTAGCTTCTGAGATTTGATTAAATCAGGCTAGCTTGGGCCATCCAGGTCAGAGCAAAGCTGTTCTACTTGAAAATAAGTCCTGTTTTATTCAACGAGACTTACTCTGAGAAAGTATTCTTGGGATTAAAGTGTGATGCCTACCAAGTGAGTAGATCCTTTCAACTATCAGATTAAATTATTTCTCCTGGGAAAAGATCATTCATGCAATGGTTAGTGTGTCCAGAACACTCCACACACTATTTTCTGTTGTAATCCCAGCAATAGGCCTTTAAAGTAGGCAAGAATTGTCAGTCCTGTATCAGTCCTTGAAACTCATCAAGAATGGCTGCCTGAAACGTTCAGGACCAAAGCAAAATTGGAAGTGGGGGCTTTCTGATTTGCCCCTGAGTCTCATAGCTTCTGTGCTAGTCAGGGCTCCCAAGTACTTACCTTAATTCGGCGGGGGATGTATAGTTCTTCGCGGGACCATTCCTGTGGGGAAAACAGGCACTGCACTATTCCTTCGCCCAGACGTGACGTAGGCACGTAGCCGGGTGACGCTGTAGCAATGGGGCTGGAAACTCGATGGTACCATCGAGTTTCCAGTCCCATTACCAGAGTGTCGCCCAGCGGGGAAGCATGTGTCCCCCGCCGGATCGTAGGTAGGTACTTTCTCAGTGGCGGCCCCTACCTGGTGGAACAAGCTCCCGGAGGAGATCAGGGCCCTGCGGGACCTTGTGCAGTTCCCCAGGGCCTGCAAGTCGGAGCTCTTCCGCCAGGCTTTTGCATAGGGGCCGCCGCTGCCACCACCACCAACGGTGGCAATACCATCGGGAATCGCCCTGGAAGTTCCGCCACAAACCGCGTGGCATTGATAATGCGGGACTGGCTTTAACCCTCTGCTTGACAGTGTCACCCCATTGGGGAGGATTTGTAGATGCCATCAAACCACTTAAGACCACCTGTTTACAAAAAGCACTTTATTATTGTTATTGTTGTTATTATCCATGATTTTATTGTTTTATCTGGTTTAATGTATGGGCATATGCCCCTTGTAAGCCGCCCCGAGCCCGCTTGTGGGGAGGGCGGGGTATAAATGTTTAAATAAATAAATAAATAAATAAAAATTACTTGGGAACCCTAGTGCTAGTCCTCTGCCCTCATGCCACAATGCAGCCAGCCATCAGGACCCAGTGCGCAGTATCAACAAGTGCTTTTCTGACTTGTTGCACTGCTGTGGAGTCTCTATAGCTAAATGGAAAGAACATGAATGCTACAACTCTTATTCTAGTCCCAAAAGGGACTTTATAAATGAAAGAGGCGCCTGGAATCCAGTTCCAAGGCTATCCCCTTCTGTTGCATCAGTGGCAGCACCACCCTGAGATCTTATTTCTGCATTTCCATTGACTTTTAAAGTAAGCTCTGAAGAAGCTCCCGGACTGAAGAGTGCTCTAACGGCTTAGCTTCTCTGCTAAATAAATAGTTGGAAACCAGAAGAAAAGGGCTGCTGTTAAGGGTGCACCCTCATTCAGCGCTTTGCCTTAGAATGAGCCATCATGTGCCCTGCTATAGCCAGGTCTTTGCTCTGCTCAATGCCAGCCAGAAATCTGGCTGCCTGCCTTGATGTATGAATTGGGGTCTCTCTTTTTTAAAAAAAATCATGTGATATAGTGAATGAGACTGAGGAATAAAGATGAATGCAGGCTGAGTCAATTACAAATGCAGTGATCATTAAAGGTTAGTATCTCATTCAGTCTGTCTTTTCAGGGTTTTTAAAACTATTTTTGAGGGTATAGTGGAGATTTAATGACTGCAATGAGGGGAAGTGATGAGATGTCCTTATTCCCACGTAGCTGGGGATGGCTCCACAGGGTAGCAAGGCCACGTGTTTGCTGGGATCTCACCCACCCACTCATCCACATGGAGATACCAAGAAGGCGAGAGCACACCAGTCAGAGATGGAACACAGACAGAGCATGTACTTCGTAAGCAGAAGGCCCTAGTAGGTTCAGCCTCCAGCATCTCCCGTTAAAGAGGCTCAGGTGGGAGGTTTCTTCTGTGCCTGAGACCTTGGAAAGCTTCCGTAGGTCAGGGCAGACCAAATAGCAGGCAAGATGGACCCTCAGTATAAGTAAACTTCATGTAGGAAGATGTCAGTTTCCGATTTGTGCATCACACCTCTTTAAGACTAAATCGCGTCTCAAAGCACAGTTCCACATGTCGGGTCTAAAAGCCCTCCCGTTATTTCTATTCTGACCCTTTGAGCTGTCTTGCTCATTGCAAATGCTGCATTTAAGATTTAGTTCTTACGGTGTTTATTTGCTAGGATCTTTCTCATACATTTTTATCTTGCCTTTCCTCGAAGAAACTCAGGGTGGCATACATGATTTTTCCTTTCCCATTTTATTCTCACAACAACACTGTGAGGTAGGCTCACCAACTCTGGATTGGGAAGTTCCTGGTGATTGAGGGTGGATCCTAGGGAATTTGGGATTTGGAGAGGGGAGGAACCTCAGCAGGGTATAATGTCATAGACCCCATTCTCCAAATCAGCTGTTTCCTCCAGGGAAACTGATTTCTGTAGTCTAGAGATCAGTTGTAATTCTGGGAGGACTCCAGGCCCCACCTGGAGGCTGGCAAGCCTAGTTAACTTTATGACAGAAGGTTTGGGGCCAGATCTCCCAGGTCCTGCCCTCTAACTGGGACCCTTTTCAAACTCCCTTTGTATTCCATTTTAGTAACTGGTTGCTAATGGATTTTTTCTGTCACTTCAGACAGACCCGCTTGTGTCAGGTTAGTGAAGTGTTGTTGAGCTGCTTTTGAGGGAAACTGCTTCCATTTTCAACCCCTTCATCGCACTTCTGAATTGCTGTGGTGTGCTGTTTTACATGTCCACAGTGCTTCCTACAATGCCGTTTCCCACCAACCCTTTTTTGTCACTCAATCCACTGAGTCAATGCATCTCAGTGGTGCTGCTATAGGGCTTCAGTGCTATCCTGGTTTACTGCTATAGGGCTCACCTTAGAATGTTCAAAACAAACAAACAAACTCCAAGGAAGCTCACATGGCAAAAAGGGAGGGGGGGAGTGGCACTGTTTGAAATGATCATAGCACTTCAGAGACAGCTCATTAACAGAAGGAAATTTGCTGTATAAAACCCCTGTCCCTGTATTGCTTTACTCGAAATCGAGCCAATAACGAATAACATCCAGTTTAGAACGGTAATGTGAAAAGGGCCTGGAACTGTGACTCCTGCCCTCTAACTATTCATACTTTTCTAACGAGGGTACATTTCTCCCCCAAGACACAAGGATGCATTCAGACGTCAGAAGCAGCTGCAATTGAATTCCAATGGGGTGCAAGTTCCGGTTGCATACCTCACTCATTCCACTCCCCTTTCTCCTCTTCTCGTGTACAGAGCTTGATGGAACACCTCCCAGTTTGCTCATACTCCCATATACCATGACATATGAATGCCTTGATGAATTGCAGTTGGCTTCCTCCACAAACTGGGCAGAAATTGAAGTTTGGAATTCCAGTTTGTGTGGGCTAAACCAATTCACTGAGGTTCCTGTGTTTGGATGTGATGGCAAACTGGGGGTAGATCAAGCTGGGAAGTGTTTAATGGAGCTCTGTGTGCTAGATGAGGAGGGTGTGGGCGGACTGATGGATGTAAACTATTCTTGCCCCTGATCACACTTTAAATTGCAGCCACAGGCGGTGAAAAGTGGGATTCTTGGTATTCAAAGGCCAATGCCCCAGTGGCATCATGCAGCCTGCAGGCTGTGTGTCATTGAGGGATTTCAGTGCCTTTGCAGGATTGAACCATAGGCTTCAGGCAGTGAGCGAGCATGTTGCTGATTTCATTATCAAACCTGGGATAGATCTGCCCTCATGTCTGTGCTAAAGAGGAACTTATTTAACTGGTTCATAGGAGTCCTTACGTTTTGCAGCTGGCTGAGTCTGATGGCTTGCACATGTTCTGTGTTCCATTCTTGCTGCCAGTTATGATCCAGAGGAGAGTGCTTAGGGCAAATGAGCTCTGCAAATCAACATTCTGAACAAAGGAACTGCAAACTCCATTATTCTGAAATCTTAAAAAACAACTTGGCAATTTTACTTTCTTCACATGTACAAGCTCCTTTGTATTTGTAGTCATGGCTTAATACTGGTTCAGAACCCCATTTTCTGGGACAGAAAACAGGCTTCAATTAATGCAGGCACCCACATTTAGATGTCAAGACCAATTGGAAGTGGAGTGGAGACATATGTAATTAAATTTTGACAATGTACAGAAGGTGGGAGGGAGCCCAGCAATTAACCAGGTGGTGCACCCATCACAGAGATTTGTTTATAACATTAGAATTGAGCCACAGTGCTCTGAAAGACAACTTCAGTTTCCCAACTAACACTTTCATCCTTCATATAGTGATCCTGATGGAGCTAGAATGCATTGTGACTAACAGGGCAATCCTAAACAAGATTGTGCCATTCTAAATCCATTGAAGTCTATGGGACCCTGATTTACCTAGAAGTAAGCACACTCAACACAGTGGTACATATTTCTGAGTAAGCATATGTAGGGTTCAGGTGGGTAGCCATATTGGTCTGAAGCAGCAGAACAAAGTTTGAGTCCAGTGGTACCCTTAAGTCCAGCTAAGTTTTATTCAAGGGATAAGCTTTTGTGTGAATGCACTCGAAAACTTATCCCTTGAATAAAATTTTGTTGGTCTTAAAGGTGCCACTACTCAAATAAAGTATAGGGTTATTATGCATGGCTATAATCCTGTGCATTCTCAGAAGCTAAACAGGGTCAGTTCTGGCCAGTATTTTGCTGGGAGACCACCAAGGAATACCAGTCTCTCTACACAGAGGCAGGCAATGGCAAACCCCCTCTGAATGTCTGTCGCCTAGAAATCCCTATGGAGTTGCCATAAGTTGGCTGTAATGTTGGCACATTCCACCACCAATCTCCTGCATACTTGTTTGAAATTAAGCCTCATTGAACTCAGTGGGGTTTTCTTTTGTGTAAATGTGAAGATATTGGGCTTCATGTCCCATTTAACATCAATATAGCATGTTATTTGTGACATATTTAAGACCTTCTATTTCAGTGGACTGTGTTGCATCTTTACTCAGAGGTAGGTACCACTAACTGTAGTGATACTTGCTCCCTAATATTAAATGGGTTTTTTTTGTTAGGATTGTAGCATTAGTCATGATTAATCGCTGATGTGTCTAGCTTTTTCAACAAAAGCCACTTCAGAAACTCTCCTGAGCTATACTAAAAAATATTATTTTTTGTTTACTGTGAGGGTTTCATATCTTTCAGACTTGCATATTCCTTTCATTATCACAGACAGATGTTGCTGAGTTTCCTTTAATGAGTACACCTTGACCAATTAACGGGCCTTCATAGATTGTCTTCTGGCCTGAATTCATTCAAAGAAGAGGAAAGAAAGATGCAAACATAGCAACTCTTCTTCCAGTTATGCCATGCTACCAGCCAGAGCCAATGGCGCACACCCATAGCCAATGTGGCTTGTGGTGGTGGAAAGTGCCATCAAGTTGCAGTTGACTTATGCTGACCCCATAGGATCTGAGACAAGCAGAGGTGATTTGCCATTGCCTGCCTTTGTGTAGCGAACCTGGTAGTTGTTGGTGGTCTCCCATCCGAGTACTGACCAGGCTGAGATCTGACAAGAATGGGCTAGCCAGGGCCATTGAGGTCAGGGCATGTTGCTTGTAGCCTTTTGTAGATTGGCTTAGCTAGCCAATGCAAAATGCCTCAGTGCATTGGCATCAGCCTTCCTGTCATATAATCTTGCACCTCCAGAGCATGTCACTTGGCCAAGGCCATTGGTTGTACCTGCTAAAATGTGATGATCTGCTTGCTAAATATGACAAGGAAGCCACACTGAAAATAGCTGCTTCCCCCCACCCCACCCCCATGGCAGCTGCAAATTGCCACTGCCATTTTTTCAAGGGCCCTGTATTAGAGAGCCAGTTTGGTGTAGTGGTTAAGTGCGCGGACTCTAATCTGGGAGAACCAGGTTTGATTCCCCACTCCTCCACTTGCACCTGTTGATGTGACCTTGGGTCAGTCGCAAGCTCTGGCACAGCTGTTCCTGAAAGAGCAGTTTGTGTCAGAGTTCTCTCAGCACCACCCATCTCACAGGGTGTCTGTTGTGGGGAGGGGAAGGGAAAGGAGTCTGTAAGCCGCTCTGAGACTCCAAGTGAAGGGCGGGTTATAAATCCAATCTCTTTTTCTTCTTCTTCTAGACTGTAAACATTACGGATTCTGTATTGGTTTTATCCTTTATGCCTTATTTTAAACTCATTTGTCATGATGCTGTATTGACCTGGCTTATGACCAAAACGAATTAAAATTAATTCAGCTGAAACATATAAAAGCAAGGTGTTTTTAAGAGCTCTGGGGAGCTTGAAAGCTTGCAGTTGCCAACCAGCAGAATTTGCCCACAGACAAGAAGCTGCCTTCTCCTGAGTCATATCACCCATCCACTAAGCTCAGTCTTGCCTTCTCTCATTGGCAGGGGCTCTCTAAGGTCTCAGGAAGAGAAAGGTCTTCCTCAACACCTGTGGCATGGCTACTGTCACCAGGGGAGAGGCGATCCTGGATTTGGTCCTAAGTAATGCCCGTAGGGTTGCCAGCCTCCAGGTGAGATCTGGAGATCTCCTGCTTTTGCAACTGTCCTCCAGCTGACAGAGATCAACTCCCCTGGATAAAATGGCTGCTTTGAAGGGTGGACTCTATGGCATTGTGATTGAGTTTCTAGACACTCTAAATGACTGTGCTATGGAACAGATGGTCACATAATCTATCAAGGGAGAGGTAATCCTGGATTTGGTCCTAAGTAATGCCCAAGACCTGGTAAAGAGATGTAAAAGTGATTGCACCGCTTGGGAACTGTGACCATAATGTTATTGAGTTCAACATTTGTATAAATAGGGAGCTGTCCAAAAAGACCGGCACGCCACCTTTAACTTTAAAAGGGGTAACTTCTCTGAAATGAGGGGACTAAATTCAGAGTTCTAAGTATCACTTATAAAACCCTTAATGGCATTGCACCCATGTACCTGCAGGTGCATACCTCCTGCTATGTTCCACTGAAAACAGCTTTGCTCTTTAGAGTACAGCCTTCTGAAGGTGCCACACTGCAAACAGGAAAATTAGCAGATGCCTGTTCACAGGCATTCTCTGTGGTGGCTCCCACATTATGGAACAATCTGCCTGAGGCTGTTATTAAGCCCCCCCCCCCCGGT
>NW_015170304.1:243060-268732 GCF_001447785.1 Gekko japonicus | reverse complement strand
CACAGAGTGCCCAGAAGAAGCCAGTGCAACTGCCATTACAAGCTTAAAAGAACTGATCTCAAAGCACAGAGTCACAAATCCAAGCAAGGTTGGTGAAATTTTGCAAGCTCTGTGCAAGAAAATGAGAAGTGAACACAAAGGAGGGGGGGCTCTTGAAACTGACATGACTAGTTTGAAACTGACAACAATGTTTCGGAGGCTGGAGAATTTGCCCCCTTCCCATTGCTTTGAAGTTTGGTAAACATCTTGTTTGAGTGGAGGCAGTCTATCGACATGTATCATTCAGGAAACAGCAGGAACCTCTACCAACTGCTTGAATGTTTGGTGGAAAGGTCATGCCGGTGACCTAACATAAGCTTCAGTTTGTGAACCATGAACAGGCCAAAATTCATCATGAACTTCAGTTTGTGAGTCCATTCATGAGTCGGTTTGTGCCCATCCCTACTTGTAATCCACCTTGAGTCCTAATGAAAAAGGCAGACTATATATGAAACTAAAGTAAGATGCCTGAGAACCAGGGACACAAGACAGATGCTCCAGCATTGGTCCACAAACCTTCCCTTTTTAACCTTTGTCTCTTGTTTCCTCTCCACCATGGGTCCCCCCTCTTTCACATTCTTGGCTTTTCACAAAACTTAGAATTTTTCCTCTCTTCCTGCAACTCTTCAAGTGCACAATCTCTCTTCTACAAAAGATACACAACTGCAAAGGGCGGGGTATTGCCCAAGAACATTACAGGTGGGGAGGGGGGAGCCCGTGACTCTGATATAACATCCAAATGGTTAATTATATATGAAACACAATTCTTAAAACCCTTTAAACTGTGTCGGTTGAGTCCAGTGCTTCAGATATGTCTGATAGCCTTGACAATCACGCTTCGGTTAATTCTGTCACTGTGCATTATCCCTTCCTGGCAAAGTCTACAGCATGCCAATTTTTACTCTAGAAAAGGGCAAGAGTCCAGTAGCACCTTAAAGACTAACTGATTTGTGGCAGGGTATGAGCTTTCATGAGTCACTCCTCACTTCCTCAGATATATGGCATCTTCAGGTATCTGAAGAAGTGAATAGTGTATCTTCAGGTATACACTATCAGGTCTACACTTTAGGTATCTTCAGGTATCTGAAGAAGTGAATAGTGACTCATGAAAGCTCCTACCCTGCAACAAATGTTGTTAGTCTTTAAGATGCTACTGGACTCTTGCTCTTTTCTACTGTTACAGGCAGACTAACATGTTGCCACAGACGAACATGTTCCCACCCATCTTGATCAATCTTTGCGCTGTTTTTGATACCACATGTTTGTCACCCTGCCTGTGAGGTGGTCAGAGGTACCCTGATCTGCCATTGTGGTATAGTGCTTGGGGGTATCATGTAGGGCTGCCAATCTCCAGGTGGTGGCTGGATCACAACTGATCTCCAGGCAACAGAGATCAGTTCGCCTGAAGAAAATGGCTGCTTTGGAAAGTGGACTCTATGGCATTGTACCCCATTGAAGACTTCCCCCTCCCCAAACCCCGCCCTTTCTCAGGATTGTTGTTCCACAGGATCCACCCTCAAAATCTCCAGGTATTTCCCAACCTGGAGCTGGCAACCCTAGGTGTTGAGCTAGGAACTGAGAGATATGGTTCTAATTCCCAATTCTTTCATGAGCTGCTTCTGGTTGGGCTTTTTTTCTTTCTAAAAAAGAAACCTTTCAGTGAAAGAATATTTGTAGGTAAAAGAAAATGCAGGTTTTTTTATTACACAGAACACTTTCAGTGTAGCTGACTCTTGAACTGCAGTACGCTTAAGTGTATTCACATGCAGCCGAAAACCATTCCCCTTGACTTGTTTGCAAGAGTAACAGTTTTACTGCCTGGGCTCTGTGAAGCCAATTACTTTTTATTACTGTCATCCTTAACGGTTTATCGGAAAAACAATAATTTTTTTTTTGCCTTTTGTTTTTAAAAAGCACAATTTCTCCATCTTTAGGGACTGGAGACTGGGCAGATTTCAAATTGCCAGTACAGTGGGGGCTACTTATGTCCTGCCATGGGTTTTTCCTGCAGAAATGATAACTTGCCTTGTGTGTGTGCCTGAGAGATGACTCTAATTGGGTTGGGATGAATGCTGTGTCGTCAGTTTATTACTTCACTGCCAGTTCATTACTGCCATGGCTTCTCATAAAGTTGGAGACAAGGAGGCCTGGGAGATGAGGAGGCCGTACAGATGATGCAGTGGAGCAAGGCCCTTGAGGTAAATCATTTTGATGATGTCAGATTTTTTAAAAATGTTGTTTTGAACATCCATGATTAGAACATTGGATTAAGACAGTGATGGTGAACCTTTTAGAGACCGAGTGCCCAAACTGCGACCCAAAACCCACTTATTTATTGCAAAGTGCCAACACGGCAATTTAACCTGAATACTGAGGTTTTACTTTAGAAAAAAAGAACTCATACATTAATTTAAGATGATCCAAACAAAGTAAGGAAAGCAATCCCAAATGCTTACATTTACTTTAAATTATTTGGCAGAGAATTCCACACTTTAATGATGGTCTGGGCCTGGCTGGGGAGATGGCATGTGTGTCCACAGAAAGGGCTCTGAGTGCCACCTCTGGCACCCATGCCATAGGTTCGCCACCACTGCTGCAAGGCTTTAGGAAGCCACAGAGATGGTGCAGGCTGGAGAACTCAGCCTATAAACACCATGTTACCAAGATAGTGATTTCCGTTTATTTGTTTTCACAGTGTTGGCAATACTGCCCTCTAGATTTTTATTTATTTTTTATTTTATTTTTTTTGTCATTTAGTAGAGTTATCAGGGTGATGGAAAGCAGTGTCAAGACAGGCAACTTGTGGTGACACCATAGGGTTTTCAAGGCAAGAGACAATCTGGGGTGGTTTGCATATATACCTCTATGTAATAATCCTGGACTTTGCTGATCATCTCCCATCCAAGTACTAACCAGGGCAAACCCTGCTTAGCATCCAAGATATGATGAGATCAGGCTAGTCTGGGCCGTATCTGGGTACGAGGCACTTTACAGTCTCAGAAGGCAATAAATCAGTAGGTCCACATGGCCAAGGTGAGGAAGAGAAGACTGGTGGGGAGCTGAGAGTGGGGATGCAGCTACACAGGCTTCAGTTTGGTTATAGCTGAGAGTCAGTGTGGTACAGTGGCCAGACTATGGGGTTGGGGAGACCTGGGTTCAAATTGCCATTGAGTCATTAACTTTGCAGTGTGACCTTGGGGTAATCACTCTCTCTCTTTTAGGCTCAGTATCTTAGGACTCTTGGGAGAAGGACAGAAGCGTGTAGGCACCCTGAGGAAGGGAGGGATACAAATGTAGTAGAATGAAAGTTAAGGGGCTAAGGCAACTTCACTGTGAAGTCTGAGGGATGGTCTGGTAGGAATGGAGAGAGATAGCACCACATAAGCCAGAGGAGCAATGGCAGACATGGATGGTGCAGCAGAAGGAGGGAAGGCCGTAGGGTGGGATGTAAACAGAAAGGGATGGATGTGGTTAGCCTGCAAAGTGTTTCAAGCTCAGGCAAAGAGTTTGTGCAGTCTTATAATCCGATTGAGGTACGAAAGGCCACTACACTCTGCACATTACCCCAGGTGATGTCACTTTTGTGTAACACAGTACACCTGCAAATTTTTGTTCTGGAAAGGGAAGGCGACAGCTTACTCATGAGCAGCTCCATCTTAGCTTGCCACTTGAAGAGCAGACCTGGTGCATCGTCCAAATATGGATCTTCTTAGTAGTCAGTGTAATGGCTAGAGACTCAGACTAGCTGTGGAAAGACCCAAGTTCAAATTCCCATTCAGCCATGGAATTCACTGGGTGACCTTGGACCAGTCGTTCTCGCTCAGCCTAACTTACCTCCCAGGGTTTGGGTGACAATGAAATGGAGGAGGAAGACGAATCACATGCATCATCCTGAGCTCCTTGAAGGAAGAGTGAGATGCATGTGGAAATGTACTGTTTTGAATGATGAATTGGCACACCTGTACGTGAGTGGACTGACCCGTGAGTAAGTGCGCTGCTGGCAGTGGCTATTATTAGTAATAGGTGATGCAGAATTGAATGAAGGCTTTTTTACAATTTATCCACACAGCTATGACATATTTCTCCAGTCAATTTAGATAAAATGTGGATATTTGAAAGTTTATTTTTTAAATTAAAAACAATGAATAAAAGAGAAGGAAGAGGTCCACCAGAAAATAAAATCTAGGACAGAGGCAGCACCGTCCAGACTGTACAAAAGGTGGAGTTATTCACTGAAAACTGCCAGGTTTTGGTGGACTGTTAATGGGCTACCAGTAATAGAAGCCTGGCCTGTTTTCTTGCTGCCTTTATCAGAATGCAAAGTGGTGTGTGTTTGTGTGTGTGAGAGACTGGTGCCTGGCAAGCGGCAGTATGTGGCGGGGGGGGGGGGTTTGTGTGTGTGTGCTCCATGTTGTGAATGCCCGTACCTGATCAAATAACAAGATCCTCACATCTCAGAGGGCTTGTTCCCTGGGACACTTAAGGAGGCTGTGGTTCATCCCCTCTTGAAAAAACTATCTTTGGATCTGGCTGAATTGGCTATCGGTCGGTTTCCAACTTGCCCTATTAGGGCTATGGCAATCCAGTTACAGAGCTATTTGGATGATGCTTCCATCTTAGTTCCCTTCCAGTCCAGCTTCCGCATGGAACATGGAACGGAGACAGCACGGGTCGCCCTCATGGATGACCTTTGGAGGCACCTGGATCAAGGCGGATTGGGGGTGCTGTTTATTGTTGGACCTGTCGGCTGTGTTCGACACAGTTGACCATCAGCTACTGACCCACCACCTTGCCGTCAATGGAATTCAGGGGCTAGCCTTACAGTGACTCGCATCCTTTCTTCAGGGTCGGGGACAAAGGGTGGCATTAGGGGAACAGCTGTCCCAAAGGCATCTGCTGATCTGTGGAGTGCCCCAAAGGGTGATACTTTCCCCGATGTTATTTAACATCTACATGCACCCTCTTGCCCAGATTGCCCAAAGACATAGGCTCGGGTGTAACCAGTATGCAGATGATACCCAATTCTATCTATTGTTGGGCGGCCACTCTGACTCTACACTGGAAGATCTGGACCAGGCATTGCAGGCTGTGGCTGGTTGGCTTAGCCTGAGCCAACTGAAATAGAATCTGATGAAGATGGAGGTTCTGTGCCTGAGTCAGGGTGGTCCAGGGGTAGGGATCTCACTCCCCATCTTCGATAGGGCACAGCTGGTCCCAGCATCGGAGGTTAAGAGGTTGGGAGTGCTCCTGGATGCCACCTTAACACCGGAGGCCTAGGTAGCAGCCACTGCCAAGTCAGCCTTTTATCATCTTCGGCTGATTAGGCAACTGATTCCCTTCCTCGAGCGCAATGATTTGGCAACAGTGGTCACGTTGAGACTTGACTACTGTAATGCTCTCTAAATGGGGCTGCCCTTGTCTTAAATCCGGAAGCTGTAGCTAGTGCAGAATGTTGCAACCAGGCCGCTGATGGGTCTCCCTATGCGGGAGCACATCCAGCCTACACTGAAGGCACTGCAGTGGCTGCCAATAGCATATCAGATTCGTTTCAAGGTGCTGGTTTTAACTTTTAAAGCCCTATATGGTCAGGGTCCAGCATATCTAAGGGATTGCCTTTCTCCACATGTTCCCTGGAGAGCACTGTGTCAAGAGATGCAAAACTGGCTGGCCCTCCCAGGCCCAAAAGATGCCAGGCTGGTGACAACTAGGGTCAGGTTCTTCTTGGTGGCAGCTCCATACTGGTGGAATGAGCTCCCGGAAGAGATTAGGGCCCTGAGGGACCTTTTACAGTTCTGCAGGGCCTGCAAGATGGAGCTCTTCCACCAGGCTTTCGATTAAGGAGCCCCATTATACACCGAGGAGTGTCCCTGTGCCCTGGCTTCACCATCTCAATCTCCAGCCTGTACCCTGGCTACCACCTTTGCCACCACTTAAGTTGGGTGATCTGAGCTGGCGTGAGCATCATCGGAATATACAGTTACCTGAGCTTTTTTATAAATATGTTTGCTCTTGTTTTTACTAACTTGTGTTCCAGTATATTAGGAGTATTTTAAATTATTTTTATTTTATGTTTGTTTGTTTATGACAGGTTTTAATTGTATTTCTATGAAATTTTCTGTAAGCTGCCCTGAGCCCACCTCGGTGGGGAGGGTGGGATATAAACTGAATTAAATAAATAACATGATTCTCAGACATGCAGTGAAGTCCTTTCCCCATGGCTATGTTGCATTGCTGGTTCTTGAGGATGCCTTGTCTGTTTTATAGCATCTTGGTGGCGGGGGACAGCTTGGCAGTAGACCTGCTTTGCATTCAGAAGGGCCCCAAGTTCAACCTCTGACATTTTCCAGTTGAAGCAGGGCAATAGCACAGGGAGTGATCAAATAAAGTCTATAGCTAAATAGTGGAGCAGAAGGTCCCAGGTTTGATCCCTTGGCATCTTTACTTCAAAGGATCTCAGGTAGCAGAGACTGAGAATGACCTTTCTATGCCTGACACTCTGAAAAGCCTTTGCTGGTCAGAGCAGACACTGCTGAGCTAGCTGTACCATTGGTCTGACTTAACAAGACAGCTTCAGATGCTTATAGGTCCAGATGAAACCTCTGACTCTCCTGTGTGTAGGCTGGAGCATCCCAGTTCTCAAGGCCCTGCCAGGAACCATAGCTCTTGAAGTCTGCACATGATATAGTAAGTGGTGGGGGCTGTGGCTCACTGGCAGGGCACATGTTTTGCAGGCAGATGGTCCTAAATTCAGTTCCAAGAATCTCAGATCAGTACTGAGAGGAAAGCCCTTTTCTGCTAGAGACTGTGGACAGCTACTGCCACTCAGAGCAGTCTGACTCAGGAATCTTCTTGCGCTTCATATATGTTCGCATCTCTCAGTGCAGGGTTTGCCAGATGACTAAATTGCAGCCCCCTCCCCCCACCCCAGGAGTTCACGTGCTGGTGACGTTGACAGACTCAATGCCCTGACTGGTTGCTCTTTAGCCAGTTTGCTATAAATAGACTCTTTCTGACATCAGCTGTATTGACAGCAGGTGGGGCAACGCAATGGGTCTTGATTGCCTCTTGGCATTTTTTGAATGGAAGCGCACTGAACATAACCCCAGAGTGATTTGCAAAGGTGGTCTGCAGCAACAGCTTGCAGCAGCTCCTGGGAAAAGGCATCAGAACTTGTTCCTTTTGCCCTCTAGCATTTCGGGGAGATTAGGAGATCCTGTTACAAAGCTGTATGTTTTCTTTCCTGACCTGTGAACTTTAAAAGGGAGATCAATGTGGCAACTCTTAATTTTGAAGGTATTGGTTTATGTCAAATTAACCCCGTTTAACCAGAGAGTGTTGTCTAAATAAAATAATGACTTTCTAAAGTGGGAGGGGATGGAACAGAGGTTTTGGGTCCCCCTGCCTCAGAGAGACTGCTTAACTTTTATTCATGACGTTTCCACCTAAACCTATTGGCTCTTCCAACACTGCCTGTTTTTTTAATAGATGCAACAAATCCCTTCTCCTTTGGATTGGTTGCTATGCTAGTGTGTTCTGAAATTTTACCTAACCCTGGAACACCCCTGGTCCATATACCTCTTTGTGATAGCCAAGCTATAGATTGTCAGCTTTGGAAAACTGGATCTCATGGTTTTGCTGACGTGCAATGGATTTTGAAAGACTTAATACTGTAAAACTTTAGCAGTGATGAAAATATGCATGTTTATGAAATCTTAGTATGATTTTTGGAATTCACTGAATGTTTCTGAATTAATTCCAGGAAGCAACAGCTGTTTAGATCACTAATTCACAAACTGTGTTGGGGCTGGGAGAGAGCTCCTAGTGTGCCATGAGGAATGACATTTAATAAACAAACGTTTTGAAACTCCCAAAATAGAGAACTTGAAGGCATTAAATGAAGCTGATGTGCAGTAGATTCAGGACAGACAGATTCAGGACAGACAAAAGGAAATCTTTACACAGAGAATGATTAAAATGTGGAATTTGCTGCCAGAGGATGTAGTGTTGGCCACAAGAATAAGCAGCTTTAAAGGGGGGTTGGATACATTCATGGAGGATAGGTCTATTAGTGACGTCCACATTCAGAGGCACCAAACCTCTGAATCCCAGAGCCAGGAGGCAACATTAGGGGAAGGCCTCAGCCTCTATGCCCTGTTGTTGGCCCTCCAGAGGAACTGGCTGGTCACTATGTGGGACAGGATGCTGGACTAGATGGACCATTGGTCTGATCCAGCAGGGGATTTCTTATGTTCTTATATGTTATAATCAAGGCTGCTGAGAGCCCAAACTACCCCCTGCATCCCACAAAGGAAGCTACCTGGGGCATCTCTGTGTGAGTTGCTGTTCAAGGAGGACTGGCTGCCTTCCAGTCAGCCTCTGTCTGGGGACAGGACCTAATTCAATCATTCCCAATGGAGAGGTTCAGCAGAACTGGTCTTCTCCCTCACCCCACAAGGCCAGCTCAATCTACTGAGCCACCCTAACCTCCCTCCTCCCATGCCAACCTGGCAGGGCCCAAGGTGGTGTGAACACTAAGGGCCTCTGAAAGTACAAGTTGCAACAGTCACCATTTCTCACATCATAACCCTCCCCCCTTGCTAGCCTGGCACATCCAGCAGTCTCTTGGGTCACTCATGTGATGAACCAGCCCTGTTTCCTTGTCCTCCACAGAGGTTGTTTGTTGTGTGTCTCCTTTACATCCTGTGGCAGAGAGTTCCACAAGTGCATTATACTGCGGGTGGGAAAGTATGTCCTTTTCTCTTCCCTGAATCTGCCGCCTGTCATCTTCACCAGGTATCCCCTGAATTCTAGCATTACAGGGAAGGGAGTACATCACCGTACATCATATTATAAATTTCTGTCATGTCCCTCCTTACAGACGAGAAGAATAGCCAGCGCTCTACCATCTGGCTGGCCTAGCAGCAGCCCCGCCTCAACCCCCTCCCCCGGCAGATCATTGCATTTGAGTTGTATGCATTTGACGTCTGCCCTCTTTCCCCAAAAGGCAGCTCTGTGTGTTCTGCCAACCAGGTGTGCAGCAGAAACTGCTCTGACATCTTGATCATTACTTTTCTACTATGCTGCAGCTGCGGGTGCACAATTTAAGAGCTCTTTGGTGTTAAATCTCTCCCCCCCCCCCCCCCCAGTTTTGAGACCCCAGGTGCTTTCTGGTTGATGGTGCAAAGAGATACGTTGTGGCCATTGGCTTTGTGTTTCAAAAAGAACATTTCAGCAGTCACAGGCGATGAAGCCAATATCCATAGATCTTTGTTCTTGGTCTGTCCCCCCCACCTCGCCTCCTTTCCATTCCTCATTGTGCTGCAGTCATCCAGGAATGGCAGAATGATGTCTTGGCAGCCTCCAGTCTGGATTCAGTTTTATGGAAACTGGCTTGCACTGGTGAGTGGGTTTTTTTTAACTCTGGCATCACTGCCTGAAATCCTAAAATAGACTCTGCAGTAGGTTGAGGAACTTTTAACAAGCGGGAATGCAATTAGTATGTCGCAACTTTGAGCAGAAGGATGTTTAGCTTCCAGCTAATAAAAAATAAAACAGAACAGAACCTGCATTGTCAGAGAACCTGCAAAATATTGCAGCCAATCCGTGCCCCACTTGTTATGTAACAAAGGTTCCTCAGAGTATCCAAAGAACAGAAAGATGTGAGGTTTTTCTTGAGATGGCAGAAGGAGAATCTAATTCCCAATCAAAAATTGGAATGAAGTTTCCCAGTCTAAATGCTGCAGTTTCAGCTAAGATTGTAATAACTCTTGAATGACCCAGATATATTGGATCTCAGCAATGGCCTGACACAACTTAGGGGCCCTCAGGGAACTGTGTGTGTCACAACATCGGGGTGCCCTCACAATGTCTATTGGCCAAGGTGACAGGAAATAAAAGGAATTTAGATATGTCCAATTGGAAAAATAACCTTCTTGGTAGCATAAATTTGTGGCACTGGAATAAAAGGACCCTGGGTTCTGGACCAGAAACTTACTAGAAAAAACAGAATTTAGAAATTTATTTACAAAAGATAAACATACATAAAAACATACAAGTAGGGGAGAGGAATGTACAATGAGACAAAGACAATAAACCTAACTAACTAGTCTCTAGACACTGACCCTGTGCAGCTTACAGCTCCAAAGCAGATGTCCTGTGTAGCAGTCTTTCCAGCAGCAATAATGCAAGAGTGGAAGTCTTGAAGAGTGTGAAGATCCCTTCTCCAGCTTCACATGCTCTTCTTGATGCGACATCATCATCATGTGGTATTCTTCTGTAATGTTCTGGCTTCTTCACTCTTGCCCTATATGCTATCCCATCTGTCACTTTGCCAATTGAGTGACCAATCAGAATGATCAATCAATTGATCTAACTGAGCTGAATGTAGATCCTCAGCTGTCAAACTGACATTTAAGCTGTAGATGGTCTACTGTCAACCAAAACCTTGACAGTTCCCAGCTGCTAGCTATCATCCTGAAAGGCAACTACATTCAGGTGCTTGATCGGTAAAGCACTTCATTGACATGGATAACTATCCAGAAAGTACTTACAAGAGGACAATTCCAAGGTAAACGCAAACACTTACATACTGGGGAATCACTTTTGTGACAGTGTGTGTGGGGGGGTGTTATTAGGAAAATGTGTTCTCCTGAGCCAGTGTTCCCTCTAAGCTCCACAATGTCATGAGCAGAAGTTCTACCTCATGAGCTAAAAAACTAGTAGCATTAAAGTTGTGAACAAGCCTATGTTTGACTATCACATAAATTAGTTTTTTTAGATTATTTCCATAAACTTGTAAAAATCTCAGAATGACGTCTTTTAAGCTATGTTTAAACTATATTTTCAGAATAATTTAATTATAAGAGAAAGCAGAATCAAGTCAAATTTCATTATAGATAATGTTGTCCTCTAGGGGGGTAGACCCTCCAGAGAACAGGTCTACCCTCCCCTTTCCACTATATTGGTAGAACTGGCCTCCAGAGATCAGGTCTACCTGCCTCAGTCTACTGTAGACCTGACCTCACACTGCTGCCCTGCGCTGAGTCTTAGAAAACATACCAGCACTTTGTGGGGGGGGGACTCTTGCAATCTACTTTGGGTTTTTTTTAGTGAAAAATGACAAATTACAGGCCAAGTATAACAGAAGTGGAACAATCACTGTTAGAACCCTGCCTAACCTAACAAACAGGAAGCTGCTTAAATGTTATCAACCTGCCCGAACTACTTTTTATTCAAATATTTATATCCCACTTTTCCTGTGACTCAAGGCAACTGACAAATCATACTGAAAAGCATAATGAGTGTGCAAAAATATTTTTTCCGACACCATTATAGCCTTTGGGGACCATTATAGTCAATGGCTATAATGGAGAATCAATCTGGTGGTATCTGGGGCTCTGGAGGGGCCTGTTTTCTGAAGTAGAGGGACCAAATTTGCAGAATACCTGCTGGTGCCTCTTCTCAACCCCCCACCCAAGTTTCAAAAAGATTGGACTGGGGGGTCCAATTCCATGGGCCCCAGAAGGAGGTGCCCCCATCCTCCATTTTTCCAATGGAGGGGAAATGCCTTAGTGTGAGCAGAACATTAAATTCCATGAGCTGGCAGCTAAACATTTGTGTGCCAGCACCCCCTAGTGCAGCTTAGAGGGAACTCTGCATCCTGACCCAAATTGCCAACTGCAGGATTAAGCTCTCAGGGACTTGAGCAAGCTAAACTCCCTGTGTTTTCTGCCCACCATTTTAGTGACCCTAAACTGCTCTCAGAATTCAAATGGGAACAAGCATGCTCAGTCCTCATCAGCCCATTTCAGGACCTTTTGTAAAAGGGAGAAACATTTGAGAATCTAGTCTGTGTGGACCTAAAAAAGCTCTGCACACTTGATTCATCCTGTGATGGAGGGCAAAGCTAAACATAACAAGGGAGATCCAGGGTGGTGTAGTGGTTAGAGTATTGGGCTAGGGTCTTGGAGACAACCTAAGTTCAAATCTACAGTCTACCATGAAGTTTATTACAGAAGTCACCCACTCTCAGGTTCACCTACCCCACAGAGTAGCTGTCAGGATAAAATCAGGGAGAGAGAGCCCTAAGCTCCTTAGCAGAAGAGTGGGATAAAAATGCATTAGATAGAACACAGGGGCTGCAGTCACACTGGAGGTTTGGCATGATCTGGCCACACCTCTATTTGCAGTGGTTTAAATAGTTGCGGGAAGCTCTGATCAGACATCCCACCCTGAACTGGCTTCACTGCGCACTCACCCCGTGATTGATCGTTCAGATTGTTATGGCACCCCTTTTTTTGGTCTTTCAGTCATGCACATAAGTGTGTATCTAGAGCTCCAGCTCCTTTTTGATAGCTCCACAATTGCTCTGCTAAGTACTCCAGCCCCTTTCAGCCTCCTTCCCTTTACCTCTCTTCCTTGGACTACATGGGGAGTAAAGTGTGGATTTGCACACGAATAGTTCCATTGACTTCAGTGCATTTACCCTTGTGAATAATGGGGTGCTCTCAAACAGCAACTCTGATGCAGAAACAGGAGAGAAGGGTGGGGTGGGGCAATTTGTTGCTCAAAAACTCCCCTGGGGACTCCCAATCCAGAATGACTACTTCACCACAGTGATCGACAATGCCAGAGGCACTTATGTGCTTATGCACACATAGCTACCTGATTAAAAAAAAAAAGGAGGTGGAAATGGAAAGGAATATTCAGATGTTGGGAAATGTAGGGTGGAAACACCGGCATATGTAAAGATCAGACTTTTTCCAGTGTCAGCAAACTCCGCTTCCAGGATGCGCTGATGACTGGGGCACAGAAGTTGTTGTCTGATTGTGCTCATTTCATCTGCAAAGGTACCACAATCATATCGGCACAAACTGCTAGCGTTACCACAGCCAGAGTGCTTTTCAAGATAATGTCTCAGACCTACCCCACCTTCCTGAATAGATATAAACCTATAGAATAAATGTCTCAGACCTACCCCACCTTCCTGAATAGATATAAATTAGCTGCCTACCATTTTTCTTCTCACCTTGACACAGAGAGTACCCCATCTTTCTGTGTTATACCTCTGAGGATGCCAGTCACAGCTGCTGGCAAAACGTCAGGTCCTACAATGCTAAGACCACGGCCATACAGCCCGGAAAATCTGCAACAACTAATGAACTCCAGCCGTGAAAGCCTTCAACAACATACTGCCTATGAAACATGGCCAAATTCATGCATACATTGTTAGCATATGTCCCTCCTGTTATGAAGCTTAAGCACTGCTACTGCAGGAAAGACTGGAATGAAAAGCCTCCCTTCCTCTTGGTTTCTTACTGTAGGAAATCAGAGCGCATCAGGAAGCTGCAGCAGGATCACATCTGTATGCTGGGTGCACAGCTCAGCTCACTTAAATCTTGGTTTCTGGTCAGTGATGATTCCACCTGCTGGTCTCTGAAGCCTAACCAGCTACAGGTATTCCTTTATCCAAACTGGGTCAAGCCTCTGCTAGGATGATATACAACTCCTGCTTTCCCTCATTTAATCTCCGATGCATCAGCCTTGAAATGCAAGCAGAGCTGCTGCCCAGCTTCTGGTTAAAATACGCTTGTTTCTTTGATCCGGTGCAGAGACATAGTGGGGGAAGCATTCTCTGAATCTCATATGATGACATGGAAAGGATGTGTTTGTTTGTAGAATCATACAGGTGGAAAGGTGTGCCCTAAAAGCTGCTTATACTCTCCTGTAAGTGCTGTGGCTCTGCCCAGGCAATCAGAAGGCTCTCAATTGTGCACTTAGAAATTAATCCCCAGTCAACAGGCAGCTCAGTTGCCTCCATGTGCTTTCATCAAAGGGCTGGCAGTCGATCTTTCTCAAGGATGGAATTTTAGCATTCATGGTGATTGTCTAGTTTGCTTTTGTGGTTGGGTCACCAGCATTCCACAAAATAAGCCAAGCTGGATGCTGCAGGTGATTATTGGCAGCATTCCTAGCCTGAAAAGCATTCCCACCTACAATCATTCATGCCCTGGAGATTTCCAGGTTAGACTGTTTTAATGCACTGTGTCTGGGGCAGCCATTGAAGATTATTTGGAAACTTCAGTTGGCATAGAATACCACTGTCCACCCATTGATGGGCATGGGTTGGCAAGAATACATTACACCTGAAATGCCTACATCTGTTACTGAGACAAGTCTGTCCCTTTACATGCCATGGTTAGGAACCTATTCCTCTCATTCATTTTTCTTCCTGGTTTATTGATATGCCAGTTAGGTCAAAAAAAGGCCATCATGAAAAAGCCAGGAAATGGGGTGAAAACAAAGTCTTGCAGGGTCCACTGTATGCAAGGAAAGTGTGGGAGGAGTTGAGTGGAAATAACAGGACTGCAAAATCTGGTGGCATCCTTAATTGGTTAGCAAGCAATTGGGGTGGGTTTGCACTAGATGGAAGGAAAGTACAGCCCAGCAAGCTAGGCTTGCCAGATTCCCCTGGCCACCAATGTTCCCTCTAAGCTGTGGAGTCCTGTGAGCAAAAATTCTACTCTGTGAGCAACCGGCATTAAAGTTGTGAGCAAGTAATTTGGCTGCTGCATAGATCAGTTTGCTCTGGAGCCATCCTTCCTGGGCTAAGACAAAAAATGTGTGAGCCGGAGACTAAAAACCTGTGAGCTAGTTCATACTAACTCAGCTTAGAGGGAACACTGCTGGCCACTACCAGGAGATTGGGAGTAGGCTTGCCAGATTTGGAGATGGCTCCTGGGGAGGACAGGGACTTTAGTGGGGTCCAGTGCCACAGAGTCCACCCTCCAAAGCATCCATTTTCTCCAGGGGAATGGATCTCTGTAGTCTGAAGATAAGCTGCAATACCAGGGGATCCCCAGGTTCCACCTGGAGGCTGGCATCCCTACAACAAGCAAATGTGTTGTAACCTCTGGTTTATCACCATTGAAGGCCAATGCTGGCAAATCTGGTGTGCCTGGAAGCGTGTTCCATCTCATTCCAAATAAGCCCAGCTTTCTGTGAGCTGCTGATGGCATGTCTTGCCCCCTACTCGACAATTCTGAAGGCCTCAATGGATTTCACGATAAAGCTATATAATCCGGTACAGCCAGCTGTTCCCACCTGTAAATGGAGAAGCCCTGGCTCAAATCTTACCTTAGTCATGATCTTGCTAATTAACCCCTGATTTGCTTCTGTTCTGTCTTCCTTAGCCTCATCCTGGCAATGTCTGGGGGATATGAATTGTGGCCTCAGGGTACCTGAGAGACAGTGTCTGAGGAGTGCTTTAAACCTTTGCAATGAGCAATATCAGTGCTGCATTTCATAAATTATAGGTACTTTGGGTGAAGATCCTCTTACTGCTTCCTCTGTGTCTCAGTGTCAGTAACATATGTAGCTTCTGCTGACACCACGTGGCACAGTTCGTGCAGCCTGAGATTAAGAGGGGGAGCAATATCTGACTCTATTGTTTTGTTACCCAGGGGTAATCTTTCTATTAACACTGAGGCTAAGAAGCTGATAAGTGAGGGCACAGTAGTGCTGTATGGCAGACTAGCCAGACATTACTGCAAATAGAAACAAGAAACAACTCTTGAAACGTAAACACCTTCTCTCTGTGGATGCTCACAGTCATGGCAGGGGGCCAGTAGGAAAAACTTTGCTATGGGCATAGGTTTGCCCTCAATGAATGCAAGGCTTGGGGGCATGCAGCCCTCACTCCAGTGTAAGCATGATAAAGTGATGAAATTTTAAAAAGAAGACAAAGGCTGCCATGTACCCCAGGACATTCTGGCTCCATAGGACATGTACCAATTAAAAACAAAATTAATGGGATAAGGAAGGACGTGATAGAGACTTATAAAATTATCCACAGGGTACAGAGAGTGGACAGAGAGAACTGTTTCTTTCCCTCCCAAAATATGAAAACTCAAGGGCATCCAATGAAGCTGATGGGCAGTGTGCTCAGGATGAACGAAAGGAAATACTTTTTAAACTCAGTGAATGACTAAAATGTAGAATTTGCTGCCAGATGATGCAGAAGAAGAACAAGAAGAAGTGCTTGGATTTATACCCCGCCCTTCACTTGGAGCCTCAGAGCGGCTTACAAACTCCTTTCCCTTCCCCTCCCCACAACAGACACCCTGTGAGGTGGGTGGGGCTGAGAGAACTCTGACAGAAACTGCTCTTTTTCAAGGACAGCTGTGCCAGAGCTTGTGACTGACCCAAGGTCACACCAGCAGCTGTATGTGGAGGAGTGGGGAATCAAACCCGGTTCTCCCAGATTAGAGTCCGCGCACCTAACCACTACACCAAACTGGCTCTCATGTAGTGATGGCCACAGGCATAGCTAGCTTTAAAACGGGGATTAAACAGATTTATGGAGGTCAGCTCTCTCGGTGGATGCTGGCCCTGGTGACTGAAGGGAACCTCCATGTTCAGAGGCAGTAAACCTCTGAGTAACAGTGCCAGGAAGAGAGGTCAGGGGATGGCCTTGGCCTCTCTGCCCTGTTGTTGGCTGTCCAGACAAACTGGTTGGCCTCTATGTGAGACGGGGTACTGGATTAGATGGACCACTGCTCTGCTCCCGCAGGACTCTTCTGATATTTCTAAGACTCGTGCCAAATAAAAAGCTGTCAACTGACAATATTTGACAGGTGAGCTGACTGGCACGCCAGCTCTCCTGCAATGTATTTTTGCTCGTCAAAAGCCTTGCAAAACAAGATAAGCACTGCAGGATTTTTCTTGTTGCTAGAGGTGTTTTGTCTTTGCTCTGATGTGCCTCTCTGAGTCATGCAACAGGCTTGTGCCGTGCCAGCTCCACACTCCGAAGTCTTCCTCTCCCTTCTCTGCTCTCCCGCAGCTCGTGGCCCTGTGCACACACTGTGTTGAAAATACTGCGCAGGGTTTTCTTTTGTTTTCCATCCACTCGCTGATGAGCCGAGGTTCCTGGTATTTGTGGAATGATTTGTAGCTAAAGAGGAATCCCTCCTTGTACCCTAGCCCCTTAGCCCTCTCTGTATGTAAAAATTAAATAATTTCTCCTTCTGTTCCTTTGGTCAAATGTTATAACGCTGGAAAGAGCAGGGGGGCTTTGTTACTATTATATTCTTTGTTTATAAGGGCCTTTGAGCAGCATGAGTTACCTGCAAAGCAGGAAGATTGCTCTGTGCTCTGCAAAATACAGTGTTGGTCGACGAAGGGATATTGATGGGAGGCGTGCTGTCAGGACCACAATGAAATGCGGGGTGGGGGGGAGAGACCTTCTTTAGTGAATCCAGTGATTCATTGCTGATGCATAAACTAGGGTATAGCTCCATATTAAGAATGGGTTTGATGGGGAAGGGGTTGCGCTAGCATTGTGGCAAGTTAACTTGTCTGCTTTCTTCACGATCAGAATGTAAGAGCTGTTTTGCCAGATCCTGCTGGATCTCTCAGGAGGAATCACAGCACAGCACAAATTTATCAGGTCTTCTGCTTTGGCAGGAAACTTCCCACCCCCTGCTGGACCTTCCCACCACCACTCAGCTGGGCAGTGTGGAAAATAGGGTGGGATTGGTTGTGGCGGTGTTCAGTCTCATTTCCATCACAACTTGGAAGTGACATCAACACATCTGGCATCGCTCTAGCATTCGCCCAGAACTCTATGGTTTAACCGGTGTCATCATGCTATTGTCAGCAAGCCCCTCCCCCCAACAGTGAGTCTTCTGATGCTTGCCAGCCTTGAGCTAGCAACCCGAGCCCTGCAGTAGAGCAAGTACTTTGCATGCAGAAGGTCCAGAAGGCTTGATCCTTGGCATTTCCACTTAGCCATAGTGTAGGGGACAGATTGTGGGAAGCTGCTGCCAAAAGGAGTAGGCTAGTGAGGTAGATGGGCCAGGGATAGCTTCATACATTCATTCTGAACTAGTATCCAACGAACCACGAAACACAGAGTGCTTCAGAGCAGTGATCTTCAACCTTTCCAAACCTGAGAACCAGGTTTACTGCACAGAGAGCATCACGGACTCTTTTGAGCTTCAAGGATGTGACAGGTAATCACATAATATGACAGGGGGAGTTTGGCCTGTCATTTGCCTGCTGATAGCAGGCAAGCCCTTGCCCTGCCCTTGACAGTTTGAAGAGCAGGAGAAAAATGAACCGGGGAGGGGAGATGGTGTTGTGGGATGCTGTAGACCAGGGGTGTCAAACATGCGGCCCGGGGGCTAGATCAGGCCCCCACTGAGCTTCTATCAGGCCGCAGTGGAACTGGCTGTCTTCTGCTTCTTCTTCCAATTCTGCTGCTGCTGCATAATCATAGGTTTGCAGGTTACGGATACACACCTGAACAGCACACTCAGGATTGCAACAGCACAGACATTTTGATGCAATAATTCAGAGCAAGAAGTGTCAGTTATCAGACACTGTTAAATAAACAGATTATTGCAAGAGTGCTAATGTTTTGGAGCTGTGGTGACTCAAGTGGTTAAGACGCTGAACTGCAGGCTGTGGAAGGTCAGTAGTTAAGCAGTTCGAGACCCGGGTGCCACATGATGGAGTGAGCTCCCATCTCTAGTTCCAGCTAATGTTTTAAGCATGTTTTTATTTTAAGTAAAAAAACCTTTGTGTTTGTGTCCTTTATAAAGTTTATATCTCCGCTACCTGGCATTACACTTTATGACACACATGGCCCAGCCCAACAAGGTCTCATTTATGTCGGATCTGGCCCGCATAACAAATGAGTTCGACACCACTGCTGTAGACATTCCCCCCCCCCCAGTCTCTGTGGTCTTTACCACAGGCATTAGGGGAAATTCCTAGAGCATCACATCACCCAGAAGTGATGTTGTCATCCTAAACCTTCACCTTCCCCAGGCCCTGATAGCCAAATCTCCTGGCATTTGCTAGCATAGGACTGGGAACCCTAGGAAGAGCTAGGATCCCCAGTGCCAAGGCCAATGTCTGCTGAGGAGCAGAACAAGAGAGCCAAGGGAAAAAAAATGCAAGCTAAGAATCAGGACTAAGGAAGCAGCCGATAATCAAAGCTATGGAGGCATCCTCTCTATCAGTGAGTAGCTGCACCTCGCCATGCTGCTTCTTCTCCCAGTGTGTTTGCAAAGCGGAGCAGGAGTTGTGTCATCCTTGCTCTCTACCAGTGCACATAGCAGTGTTTCCTTCCATAAAGCAGCCAGAAATCATGGCATCTCTATAGAGGACCCATGACCCAGCAGGTAGAGTTCTGCAGACTGCCTGAGCATCCTGACCCATGGGATTGAAGGCCAGTCCTTTTCTTGAACAACAGCCTTCTAGAAAATTGCTTTTGAAACTGGGGGAAGTTGCAGAGGAGTTTGCAGTACAACAAAGGAAGCAGTTAGGGGCTCTTTCCTATATTGTTGCATACGTAAAATTAATTTTGTGTGGTTTAAATTTGCACAGTTATTTGTTAGCACGTAAAATGTCTCATATATCATATAGCAAATATTTGTGGCAAGTGTGTTTGTTTCTCCAAAGCTGGGCAATTTGCATTTTTGTAGCAAAAATATATACTCCCAGATAGTTATCCTTGTAGGAGGCTGCTGTTGCTAAATAGCACTCATGGCTACTCAGCACTAATAAAGCTACTTCACACACAGATCTTGTCCAGGACAAAAAATAGTTATTGCTGTGTTTTAGTAGAACACAGGGGTGTAATGGTAAAGCATTGGTTAGTCAATCTCTGATTCTTGTTTGCCTGATGAATACTTCTGTGACAGTCAGAAATTTACATTTTCCAAACAGACATTGGTCCTGTAATAGATATCACTTCTAAAAATACATTTTAAGAGACTTTTTAAATCACTGTCAGTCTGCCTTGTGAAATGACAAGGAATAAGTTGATGAAATGAAATTGCTGATAAAACAATCCTGCTCTATATTGTGGTGAATAGGTGCCATTAAAATTTCACTCCCTTTACTGTTTAATTTCATGAACTGGAATACAGGGAACATTTTATTAAAGTCTTGGGTATGTAGCCTGGTGGGCAGGAGCAATTCTGATACATCTATGTGGGTGCCTTCTAAGTTTACATATTGCAGTATATTCTGCCATCAAACAGAGTGTGTCAGAACCAGCTGTAGAGCCTTGATCTGCCTAAAACACAGGACATAATTGGATCCTCAAGCTCAGCGCATTGATCCATAATTTAAAGAGCGGGCCTTAATCAGCAGCTTAGAAGGAAGCCTGCCTCTGGGTGGAATGCAGTGCAGCACAAGGCAGCTGGCTGTTTGGCAATGCTGCTACTGTTTCTAAGAAAGAGTAAGTCATTTAAAGCACTGAGCAAAACCATGTTTGGTTTGGGGTGAAGCTAGGGCAGGGGGCTCTAAGAACTCCCCCCCCCCAAACACAATGGTTCAGTCCACATGTTGGTCTTCTAATGGGGGAGTGCACGAGTGGGAATTCTCACGTGGCTTGTTGGAAGGGAGAGGTCCTCCTCTGCGGCATTCTGGGGCAGGGCAAGGAGTTGCCATCATTGCATCTCTCCCTTATAATGAAGCTGTAAGACGCAAACTCACGCAATGCGCACCAACAGTGTTTGGACGGCTCGGCTGTCCATAAACGGCTTGGCCACGTCCCATTGGCCACGTCGTCTGAGTCCCACCTCAGACGCAGCTTCACGTGGCCTGCGTAGGATCTTCCCGGTGGCTGGAGGCGACGGGCGGCGGCCTAAGGCCGGCGGCCGGCTGTGTCAGGGCGGAGAGGGGGAGGAGGCGACCGCCGTGTGGAGGAGAGGCAAGAGGCGCGAGTGGCTGGGGACGACGGGCGCCAGGCTAAGACTGGCAGCCGCCTGGGTCAGGGCGGAGAGGGGGCGGAGGCGAGCGCCGTGCGGAGGAGAGGCAAGAGGCGCGAGTGGCTGGGGACGACGGGCGCCACGCTAAGACCAGCAGCCGCCTGGGTCAGGGTGGAGAGGGGGAGGAGGCGAGGGGGGTCTAGGCGCCTGTTGTATCGCCCTTCTCAACGGGCCTTGCTCCCTAGTCCTTATATAAAATCAAATGGTTGGTCCACCAACCTCAGTATTGTCCAAGGCACTCCAAGGTTATCTTTCCTTCGCCCACCTCCCTGGGATCCTTATCTGCAGAAACTGAGCAGGAAGTTCAGATCCAGCAAGGTGGACTCTATGGCCTTATAACCCATTGAAGCCCCTCCCTAAATCCCATGTTCTTCCGGTTCCACCCCTAAAATCTCCAGGCATTTCCCTTCCGGAAGCTGCCAACCCTGCCTTTCACTGACGTAAAGAAAGAATTAATTTGGGATTTGTGCTGTTGTTGCCAGACAGCTGTAACAGTAAAATGTATAAGACCAGAATGACATAGTGAAGAACGTATGATACAAAAGAGTACCAAGGGAGCAATCCACACCGTCCAATCACATGTTAACGGGGACAAAGAGTGCTGGGTTGGTTCACCAATGTTCTTTCTTTATTTCAAATACTGCAGGAGTCAGGTTTTGATGTTTTTCTCTCACAACACAAAAGGCTTAGAATGCCACTTTTTAGAAGATAATCAGAGCTTGGAAGTGCATTGTTTTGGAAGACAAACCTTTGCAAACACACATACAACACGCACATGCAAAGGTTCATAGCTGTGGGCATTCTTGCAACATCCACTTGGTCAATGGCACAAACTGGCTCCACCCCCCACCCCATTCTGCTAAATGTCCTCCAAACAGAAGAGTACTGCTAAGGAGGCTGTGCCTTGCCATGCCTACCAACTTTCCTGGCACCCTCAGCTTGTCACAGACACAAGAGACAGTTTCCCAGAGACAATTACCTCACCCTCTGTTGAGGAGGCAGATGCTTGTGGTTGGAAAATGTCTTTCCCAGCTTGTCACTGGGGCTCTATAAACGAAACAGGAGCTCACTGCAAAAGCCAGTAATTATATTTAGTTGCACAACAGTCAAAATGACAGCACCAAAGCAATTGGGTTGTTTAATAACTGGGGAAGGGAGGGAATGTATTGAAGAAAGAGGATTCAGATCAACCATATTGTTAAAAATATACAGGGCGTAGCCATGTTAGATCTGTTGCAGCCAAAAAAATTTTAAAATGAGTTTTTGTGCATTTTTTCACAAAAGTTGCTGCCATGATAAATGCATTGGTCTGTGCTTTTGTTTTTGTATTTATTTCTTTTTATATTTGTTCATTTGCCCCTCCCCCCCTGGCTCCTTGTAGGAAATGGCAACTGGACAATGTAAGAAGCCAGAGTGCTAAATGTAAGCCAGATCTCTTTGTACTTCACCCCAGTGACTACAAAGGAAGCCACTTTTTTCACTTGACATGAGCTGTTGGCCCAGAGGTTGTGCATTCCCTCCTCCCTACCAGGAGCAGCCTGTGGTGTGGAATGAAGATGGGAAAATAGCACCACAAAATGATGTTGTGGCAGGGGTAACCATGCATAAAATTCACAGGGAAGAGGGGGAAGAACATGGTATAAGGATGCTGTTTTGGGTGCAAAGTATATCATGTAGGGTTCAGGGCCAAGGCAACAATTTTGGGCCATATTACAATCAAATGGAAGAACACAATACTGAGGAGAAGCCAGGAGAAGGTAGCTTGGTGAATAGGTAGCCCTGTTTGAGCAGGATGGTGGTGATTCCTAAGGGGGAACTCCCGTAGTACATTCTGTGCTGCCTAAATTCTTAACAAGGTTAGAAAACTTTCTCAAGCCCTCAAAATATAGGTTATTTCCCTGACTTTCTAAAACTCAGGGAGGTAATTTAGGGCTCATTGATGCAGTAATATCTTTCTTTCATGACAGGCATTTATCTTTAGTGGTCTTGATATACAGCTATAAGCAGGAGTGCTGCGGTATTAACTTTGTGCAGCAGAATGGGAAATGTAAAGATCCCCCACCTCCAGCTCTTCCCTGTGCTTGTTTCTTTGAGTTGTATTTCATGTCAGTCACAGCCCTGGGCTCCAAGCCAAAGACCTTGCAGCCTGTACTGTAAAGGAAGTAGATGTATGGTGTGTGTATGTCTGTGTACACATATGAGAGAGAAATCTGTATGTAAATTAATTTTTTTTTTAAGTTCTTGGGTTCTTCTATCACACACTGGCATGACCAAGGATCATAATCCAGGGCAGAGCTATGCAAATAAAAGGCTGTGCACATAGGACCAGTTCTCACTCTTCAGTGGCACCCGTTCAGTTCTCTAGGGCAACCTGAACATATTTCTACCTGCAACATGATTGAAGAGAAGCAGGTCCTGGGTCTGGGCACCACCTCTTATATGGAAAGCCTGAACACCAGGTCGTGACATCATCAAAGGTAGTCCTACAGTCCCTGAACTCTGCTGTTGCCAGCTACTGTCACAAGTGTTTTAACTTGCAGTTTCTCGTGTACTCAACAAGATATTTTCTTGATTCTTTCACTGCAGTATTCCAGATTCTTCACACTAGCTTACAGTGTTACTGAGTTCAGTATCCCTTGCACATTTGAGTGTATGTTTCGTATAATTTACAAGCATATAATAGGGGAAAGGGGTGGATGTATGATGGTATTGTCAAATAATAGTAAGAGTTTAATAAGTTTTGATTTTCAGTATTACTTTTTATTTACCATTGACACAGCATGAGATATTAATATGCACAAACTCATACTTAGGTAAGAAGTTTTCACATACAATAAACTTCAATTATAATCTCCAGTTACAAAAAAAACCCAGCTACACTGGATATTGGTGTACAAAGTTCATTGTGAGTACATTCACAAACGTTCAAGGGAACCAACAAATGTAATAGAAAGAGAGTACAACATTCAAAGTTCCTATGGAACTTCTTTTGAGTAAATTAGAGGAAAATATAGAAACTTCACATTGTGGCCTTCAATGAATCTAAATTTCACCACTTGTCATTTCAAATCACGTTGTTGCAGCTCAGGGGCAAATTAATGTGAAAGGCAACTACATCACTTCTGCAAAGTTTTCTGTCACAAACGCCATCAAAGAGACTACATTCACTTTCATCTAATGCTTCCAGAGACTTTAGACATGCTATAGCCCTCTGGTTGGTTTGAGGCTTCAGAAAGGCTGCCTCAAATGTGGTCAACAATTTGCTTACTACCACATATGTATAGGAAACCACATTGATAACACCTTGTGTTGGATATTTCAAACCACATCTGTGACCATTCACAATTGACCCACACGGCATCGATTGCGCAGAAGTTTCCATGCATCCACGCAGGGCATTGCAAACACCGGCTTCTGGACCGAGCAAACTCAGAAGCAGCTTCGGAACCAGGGACATCCAAAATTGAGTTTGCAATTGGTTGCGGAAGCGCAGCCGCCTCGTCTGTTTTGTTCCGGGGTCGGCCACTCGCCGTTCCGAGGAGGCTCCGCTTCCCCCCACCGACTACTCTCTCCCCCCCCAACTGAGTCTGATCGGCTGCCTTACCCCCCCATCCCATCCCGCTCCGGGTCAGATTCACTTTTTTGAGCCTCCCCCTCCCTCCAATCTCCCGGTATTCCCTTCCAAAATGAGGGTTCGTGCCGTGGCCCCCATTTTTGGGGGGGGGAGACCCTGATTTTTGCAAGCGTCTCTCTTTTGCAAAGATTGGGGGAGAGGGGGAGGGAGGGGAAAGGGAAGCTTCGGGGAATCGACCCACCTCTTCTTTCCGTGAAAATAAAGACGGCCACTGTTTTAAAAAAACCCAAAAAACCCCCAACAACCCCAAACCAACTCCAGAAAGCCCTCGGTCACTCAGGAAGCAGGGGAAATGCTTGCTCGGCTCCGTCGGTCGCAGATCTCTTTTCTGGAAAGCGCGGCGGCCCAGAGAGAGCCAAACAACAACATCTTTCTATATAAATCTTTTTTAAAAAAATGAAAAATAAAAAACACAGATTCCTTTTCAATGTGCCGCCTTGCATTTATTTCAGAAACGGGGAAAGCCTCCCTCGTTTTTGCAAAGAGAAAACCAGCCCGGGTGAAAGAGACCCACATAACCACAAAGGAAATAATATGACTACCCTCGTCGCTATTACTGTGACGTCACGACCTGGTGTTCAGGCTTTCCATATAGGAGGTGGTGGTCTGGGGCAGCTAAGGTGTAGTGCCAGTAGAGCCAGTTTGGTGTAGTGGTTAAGTGCGCGGACTCTAATCTGGGAGAACCGGGTTTGATTCCCAACTCCTCTACTTGCACCTGGCTGGATGACCTTGGGCAAGCCATAGTTCTGATAAGAGCTGTTCTTCGCGCATTCTGGCATGTTTAGCTTTTCCCTTAACTGGGTCTCTGAGTAAAACCTTTGAATTGCACCCATATGTCTGAACAGGCTGCTGCATTCAACTCTTCCCCTTTTGCCCTTGAAGTCTGGGGAGACCTACAATCATGGAGGGAAGGGAGTAAAGAACTGCCTTCTTCTGGCATGTTTAGCTTTTCCCTTAACTGGGTCTCTGAGTAAAACCTTTGAATTGCACCCATATGTCTGAACAGGCTGCTGCATTCAACTCTTCCCCTTTTGCCCTTGAAGTCTGGGGAGACCTACAATCATGGAGGGAAGGGAGTAAAGAACTGCAGTACAACGTGTTGCAGAGAGTGAAAGTGTTGGTGTGCAATTGGCCCTTATTCATTCTGTGTATGCCACCACTGGATTCCTTTTGGATCAAAAGGTGGGGTAGAATCCCCAAAAGTGAAGGACAGGCA
>NW_015170304.1:202497-242938 GCF_001447785.1 Gekko japonicus | reverse complement strand
GGGGCTGTATTTAGAGAGGCTCATGCAGTGGGAGAAAAACCTGCCCTTCTGTTTGGACACTGAGTGGTGGGGTTCCAACCGAAGGTGGCAATTAATCCTAACCTTTTGATATAAAGACCCTCCACCCCCTTGTTGGCTATAATATTGTCAGTAGAAATATGGCCTTAGGTGCTGGAAGAACATAGTTCAAATCCCCATGTGGCCATGAAGTTCACTGAGCCGCCTTGGTCTGGTCACTCTCTCACCTTAATTTTATCTACCTCACAGGGTTATTACAAAGATAGAACTATGCACCCTGCCGTTAGATCCTTGGAGGAGGGATGGGGTAAAAATTGTGCTAGATAATTTGGTACAGGTGGGATCCAAATGATTTGGCCATAGCAGCTAGAAAGATGACTTTAAACTGTAATTGCTATGCAGCTCTTAGCTCTGTATATCTGGCAAACAGACTTCCACTCCTAAAGTCCTGATTGGTGGTTGTTGTCTTTGTAAATTATCCACTGAGCTTCAGTCACATTAACAGGGATTTTCCCCCTCCCACTGCAGAAGACCAGGACATACAAGCTCCAATTGGTTGTTTCCGTCCCAAAGTATAATTAAGTCAGTGTGGAAAAGGGCTGCAGCTGCCTGTGCTCAAGTAGAATGAATGACTGGTCTGTAATCAGAGGAAAGAGATCAGAGGAAGACCAGAACAGGAAGGCAGAACTGGAGAGATGTGTGTGTGCACACAAGCCAGATGCAGAAAAATGGCATTGGAGCAGAGAACAATTCGGGGAGCAAGAGACCCAACAGGAAGCATACAATTATTTTTAATTTGCTGGTGGGAGTGGTCTGATGTCTTAGAACTGTCAGAGCAAAGCAGGGGAAGCTTTTTTACTGCCTGGATGGAAGGGCATGGTAAGCCCCATGCATACCACTTTAAGCTCTAAGAACATTAGAACGGCTTTGCTGTATCAGGCCAATGGTCCACTACCCCATCATCCTGTTTCATACAATGTGCCAGCTAGATGGTTTGGGAAAGCCTACACAGATGAGTGTGGAGGCCAAGCCCTCCCTCCTTTGCTGCCCAATAGCAGCTGGTATTACATTGCCTTTGGATATGGAATCTCTATTTAGTTTATCATGAGTGAGAGCTATTAATAGCTATGAATAGGCCTATCCTCCACAAATTTGTTGTACCCCTTTCAAAATAAAATAGTGGCCATCACAAGATCCTGTAGCAGTGAATCCCACAAGTGAATTGCTCATTGAGTTAAACCTTCCCATGGGATAATATAAGATAATCAGAGAATGTGTCTTGGAATTGGGGAAGGGATGAGACTCAGTATTGTCTGCTTTGATAATTATTAAGAACAGTATGTAATAGAATGAAAAGATGGGATTGCTATAAGGTTACCTGATAAAAAATTGGTAAGAGGGGTGTTAAAAGATGGCGAATTAAGAATTGGACTGTACAAGGGGGTGGGAGCACTGCGGGAGGCCAGTTGGGGGGGTAGGAGGTAGTAGAAAAGGATATATGTTGAAAAGATGAAATGTTTTTAGTGGAAGTTAATGATATATCCGGTTAATAAAAGTGTTTTAATATAAAAAAATAAAAGAATCAGTATTGTCTGGTGAACTGAATGTCAGCATACTGGCTCTCAAGTCCTATTGTGTCTCTTTTGGTGTTGGCAGGGTTTATCAGGCTTCACTTCTTCTACTTCCATTTTCCAGTCTCTGTTGTCAGCCTCCAGGTGGGGCCTGGAGTTCTCCTGGAATTACAATTGATCTCTAGACTGCAGACATTAGTACCCCTGGAGGAAATGGCTGCTTCAGTGGGAGGATCCTGTGGTTTTACCATAGAGACTGAGAGAAACAGATGTCCTAGAGTGACATCACCTTACCACTACGCTCTCTCCCTTCCAAACGTCACCTATCCCAGGCAAAAACAAAACAAAACAAAAAAGCACATCTCCAGGAATTTCTTAAGTCAGAGTTGGAAACCCTAAATACAGGTGATAAATTATACAATAATCATATTATGACCTTCTCTGAGGCCTGACTGAGGGCTGTTTCAGCACTTGAAAAAGCATGGGAAGGGGAAGCCCCTCAGCACTTTGCGGGCATGATTGGGATTTGATCCTCGAGGCATTTTTAAATCTCTCTGAAATGGTGGTGTTCAGTTTGGCCCTGAGCCTGAAGGTTTAAATGACTGATACAGTTAAATAAGCAACATAGGGAGGAGCACCAGAACAGTAGAAAATACTAGCAGGCAGTACTGCTTTGAGAGAACAGAGAGGTCACCCAACCATTAGGTGATGTTAGGTGGCTGCGCAGGGCAGCATTTTATAGTTAGGGGGATTTCAGCATCCACTTGCTTCTACTGCCCAACAGTTGTAGTGGGTGAAGGACAGGAGGGCAATTAAGATTCAGGCCATGTTCAACCATTCAAGAGCAGCTACATATTAATATTTATGTAGTTACTTAATTTATACCCCACCTTCCTCCCCAATGAAACAGAGTGGCTTACGTCGCTCTCCACTCCTCCATTTCATCCTCACAACAACCCTGTGAGGTAAATTATGGAGATGGAGAGAGAGAATACCTGCACGCACACAGTTGTGGTTGCGACATGGCGGTCTGTAATTCAACAAAGACTGCAAAGCTCAACAAGGCAGCAGCCTTGGAACCCCTTTCCCTGTGCGACTGTGAACTTGTCAGACTTTATATAAGTCAATGATTCCCCCATAGGGTATTTAATCTAGTTATGCTAGTCCTCATTTGGTTGAAAATTTCCAGTACTTTCTTCATTGAGTTAATGACTTGGTTTTTGTACTCTTCTCATTGTGAGTTTCTTTTACCTTTCTTTGTTAGGAAAAAATGATATTTTTCTACATTTCTCAGCCATTTGCACTATTCACCAAACTTATTTGTTATGGATTTATCTCTCTAAGGTGCTCAGGAGTGGCATGCATGACTTCCTACCCCCATTTCGTCTTCACAACAACCCTCTGAGATAGCGTAGGCTCAGAAACGATAACCACCCTAAGGTCACCCTGTGAGCTTCCAAGCAAAGGAGGGGATTTGAACCTGGGTCTCATTGCAGTCTTACTCTATTTCACATTAACCATTGCAACATACTTCCTATTTGCTGAATAATTCCTCTGCAGGACACAGTAGCCCTTCTGAGTTCCTGCAAGTTCTCCCGCATTTGATGGAAAGCTGTTGAGTCTTTCACACTAATTGGCATGTCAGGGCGATAATTAAGAACCAGCACTTGTGTGCTTGTAGATTTTATTCCACTGAGTTCCATTGAGTTGTCAGTCTCTGTCATTGCATCAAGAAACTGGAGACTTCCATGTGTGTGCATTTTAAAAAAACTTGTTATTCTGAGTTCTTTAATACATTTCATTCCTGGCTTCAGGCCATTCATCATGTTAAGAAACAGTTTTACTGCTCTTTGCACAATGATGACATCGATCATGCCAGAGAATAGCCCCACTGGCATTCTAATGAGGCTTTGTTAGAATTTCGGATTCTGAGGCTCACTTGGAAAAGGTAAGAGAATGCAGAGTTGTTCCAAAAACTGTGTCATACAGCCCTCCTCGGACTGTACCACTTCAGAATGCAGCTGTGGGTCGCCATTTTGCAGTACTCCAAATATGGACAGCTGCACTGGTATATTATGCAAATGACCTGCTAATTATGCCAATAAGGCACATTAGTTGTGGCATTGTCTACCCATAGCTTTGCATCTGCTCCCATACAAAAAGTTGGAGACAGATCAGATGAAGCATTTTTTGACCTGCCATTTGTTCCTGCCAGGATTGGTCAGGCTTTCTTGCCATACAATAGCAGTGTGCATCAGGAAAGGAAGTAGTGAGCATGTCAGCCATGGCCCTTCACTTCCCTCATTGGATGGGACAACAGAAGGCGGGAACAGGATTTGTTTCTCACTAAATGATTGGGCAGAACACTGTATGTTTTGTCTTCTGTCTCTAAGTCTAAAAGAACTAAATGCTTATTTTTAAAAGCCAATAAAAGTTTAGAATCAAGACCAGCTAATGATTTAAACAAGCTCTGGGAAGCATGCCCAGAATCTGGACAAAACCTGGACAACTGGGCTAAGTGGAACCCCTAGGTGTGGTGATTTCACTGTTACAAATACTGAAAGTTGAGAATATACAACCTTGTTTAGTGACTGGCATGCCTGGGGGACACTGTGAGAATGGAATGATCCATATGTGCCAGTGCCCCATCCGCCAAAGTGTCCTAAAAGCCAGTTGTCTTCACTTTGCCTATAGGTTGGCCTCAGAGGGGAGTAAGTGATACAGATATGGTCCACAGGGGCTCTAATTTGTTATACAAAGGCTTTGAGAATGCCAAAGAAAAACTATATAGACTAGGAATGGGCACAAATTGAACTTAAGTTCATGATGAATTTTGGCTGGATGCCACAGAAAAGCTATATAAACTAGGGATGGGCACAAATTGTCTCATGAACTTAAGTTCATGATTGATTTTGGCTAGTTCGTTTTTTGTGGAGTAAAGTTCATGGCAGGTCAACTGGCAAACTTTTAAGCAGCTCATGGTGGTTCATGCAGGTTTGTGAATTGATACCTTTCTAGAGAGATTGTATCCACTCAAACAAAATATTTACCAAACTTCAAAGCGACAGGGGGGCAGAATTATTCAGACTTGAAAACATGCTTGTCAGTTTCAAACCAGTCTTGTCAGCGTCAAGAGGGTCCCCTCCCCTTTGCCAGTGTTCCTTTGTAATCTCTTCCCATTTTCTTGAACAGATTTTGTACGCTTGCTTGGATTTTTTGTGACTCTGTGCTTTGAGATCAGTTCTTTTAAACTTGCAATGCTAGTGGCACTGGGTTCTGCTGGGCATTCAGTTTCTGCTGCAGAGATTCTCTTGTTTGACCTTAGTCCTGTTGGGTTTGCACTGCCATAGCTTGCAAAATGCCACCCGCCTTCCATTTCTACTGCAGAGATTCTCAGAGACTTTGATTTTGTTCTGCTGGGCTTCTATTGCCCTTGCTATTTTTGCTGTTTTTTTCACATTGGAAACAAAGGAGCATGGGCTGCCTTCTTGGGGAGCCATAAATTAGACTCCATAAATCCAATCCTGACCAAACTTTTGGGGAGCCATAAATTAGACTCCGTAAATCCAATCCTGTCCAAACTTGGAGGGCAGGTAAAGGACAGTCAGCTGGAGATCCCTTGCAAGTTTGGTGCCTCTAGAATGCTGGGGGAGGCTGTTCTAACACTCCACATACCTAAAAGTTCATGCTGGTTCATGGCTCATGAACTGGGCATGCCATGAACCACGAACTACTATGAACCACATTTTCCTGGTTCATGCCTATCCTTAATATAGGATGTTTCCCAGATGTGCTGATTTTCATGGGAATATTCAATATTGCTGTTGCCCAACAGAGTTATCCTGAAAAATGGTTCTTCCGATTCTGAATGCGTAGTGTAGCTAAACATAAAAACAATTTTATTATTTCGTAAGTTAGCTTAAAAACTCCCTCTCCACCCATTAAGTATTCTATGTGGCCAAGAAACATTCAGGTCAGCTATTTCCCTGGATTTTGCTGGAAAAGATAGAGGCATATGTCATCAGCGTACTAATGTCTCTGTGTCTAAAATTTCTGCATGATTTCCCCCAGTGGCTCAATCTAGATGTTAATAGTATGAGGGGCAAGACTGGTGTACCCCATACATAAATGGCCAAGAAACTGGACAAAAGGTGCCCAGCACCACCTTCTGGAAGCTGACTTCAAGGCAGGAAAGGAACCAATACAGCACCAATGATCCCAGGCTCCTTCTGGCCAGGCGGTCCACCAGGATACTATGTTTTGTTGAGCATAGGAACAGAATATTTCCAGAATTCATTCTGTTTTCAGAATGGACTATGACTCCAAATGGACAAATAACTAGGGCATTTTTTGTCATGCCCTTGGGACTACATAAGCCTTAAAGGTAAAGGTTCCCTTGCTCAAAAGCCAGTCGAATCCAACTCTAGGGTTGCGGTGCTCATCTCCGTTTCAAAGCCGAAGAGCCAGCGCTGTCCGAAGACGTTTCCGTGGTCATGTGGCTGGCATGACTAAACACCAAGGCACACGGAACGCTGTTACCTTCCCACTGAAGTGGTACCTATTTATCTATTTGCAGTTTCTTGCTTTCGAACTGCTAGGTTGGCAGGAGCTGGAACTAGAGACGGGAGCTCACTCCGTCATCCGGCACCCAGGTCTCAAACTGCTGAACTACCGACCTTCCATAGCCTGCAGTTCAGCGTCTTAACCACCTGAGCCACCGCAGCTCCTTACTGTGTGTATATTTGCACATATGCACACTGTCCTTTCAGTCAGATATCCCATTTGAGGACTGTCACTTAGACAACCTAGGTTCAAGCACCTGTTCAGCATTAAATGGTCTTTAGCGAATTGGGCAGCCACAGTGGGAAAGTTGGAGCTATTGAAACCAAGATGGTTAGCTAAATCCTTGCTTCCCTCCTAGATCGCTGTGGCCTTGACTGAACACATTTCAGCTTAAAAAATAATCAGCTAAGCATGTAAAGCTACCACACCCTTTCTCTATCTTGGTCAACGTTGCTCTCTCTGACTGGCAGCAGTTGTCCAAGCCTCAGTCAGGAAAAAGACTTTCCCTAGATCATTCCCCAAGTTGGATTTAATACTTGTACCTGTTTGTGGTGGGAGTTGCTCAGTTCTGCTGTTGTGATTAATAAAAGTTAATCTAGAGGCATGATGAGGACCAAGCACACTCAAGTGTCTCCAAGAGCAGTTCACAGAAACCAAGTATGTGGATGAGCAGGGAACAGAAATGACTTTCTAGAAATGGGGACCAGAAGGGAATGATGTAGTAGTAGTAGTATCCTTTATTACAGTCATAGACTAGTTTCAACACAAGACAAGATATTACACTTACATAAATTTCAATTAAAAATTGATACAAATTTACATTAAAAGTTAAAGAAATTATGTACAAAAAGACAGTTTGGATAAATAAATACCATGATTGTAACAATATTATCTTATAAAATTAATATACTATTTATGCCAGACCAGTTTATATTTTAAGTTAAAACACCATTACTACTATATGTTACTACTATTCATTACTGTCTGTAGTGAATATTTATGGATTTCTTTGAAGTGGAACTGATATCTGCGACTGTCTGTGCTATGAATGGGAAGCTGATTGGCAATAGTCAGGCATAGTGTGAAATAGCTAGCCAGGATTGTCTGTGTCATAAACAGGGAGTTGATGGATAATGTGTGTGTAGGTAATAATCTCAGTATAAAGTGAAAAGTGGAAATAGCTATCAGGAATTGTCTGTGATAAACTGGGAACTTCTGGGCAACCACTAGGTGGGAATTTCTGTGTCTTATTTATTTATTTATTTATTTATTTATTTATTTATTTATTTATTAGATTTTTATCCCGCCCTCCCGCCGAAGCGGCTCAGGGCGGCTTACAACAATTAAAAACCAGTAAAGATTAATGCAGTACATCTAAAAATAGTCAATAAAACAGCCAATATAACTTATTAACAATAAAATTACAATTAGAGCATTACAGTTTGCACATGGCGGCCGTCCATATAAAGTGCTAGAGTGTTTGATCTGGGCTGTTAAATGCTTGGCGGAATAGCCCAGTCTTTACCGCTCTGCGGAATTGGTGGAGATCCCGCAGAGCGCGGATTTCATTCGGGAGCTAATTCCACCATACTGGTGCAGCTAAGGAAAATGCCCTGGTCTTAAACAGAGGACTGATGGGCAATAGCCCTGCACAATGGCAAATAGCCATGCAGAGCTTTGAAAATTTGGATATTTGCAATGATGGCTCCAAACACATGATACTAGCAGTATTCAGAAATGTGTAACTCTCCATGGAGAAAAGTTGGGAGGGTTTTGCGTGCAAAAACAGGAAACAGGAACAGAACCAACAAACAACAAGAATCTTACCTTTGCAAATGTCATAGGAAGTGCAGTAGTTTTGTTGGGATAATGACAAAGAGACATATTTACTTGCCTTTTCTATTGCGCAAGGTCTGTGTAGTACCAATTTTTACACGACATTTTGCAGGGGGAAAATTATTAGCTTGGATGACAACCTCCAGCTCCTTCCTACAGGCAGTTATTGCTATGAAGCTGTCCGAATGCTTAATGATACTAACCCTGGCTTCTTGATAAATTCTCTTTAAATAAAGCTGGGTGTTGCAGTTAGTACTGAGAGCAATGGCTTCATAACCCGAGTCCACAAAACTTTGTTTTCAAAGCTGTTTTCTTTTTTATGTGTTGCTTGAAAGGGCATGTTTGTAAGAGTGTTAATGGGCAACCCTGATGGTGCCTGTTACCAAACACAGCAAAGGAATCTCAGGGTATGGTTGGAGGCATGCAAAAGTCGATGATGAAGTGTCCTTTATAGGATCGTGATCCTTGACTGATTGTACATAGCCTCTAAAACAGTTGCCTATGTTTTAAGCTAGAAAGGAACTATTGAGAAGACACACAGCTTTCTTCTAGCCCCCCCCAAATTATCCCTGTAGTGTCTTGCATTCATGAGCATCTGGTGTGGAGAAAGGGAAGGAGTGAGGAGCATTCTCTCATATGTCCCCCGCCCCATGCATTGTGACTGAGACAGGAGACCCTCCCCCTGAAACTAGTTCCTTTACTGAGGTTGTATCCTTGTGTCTGCATGAACCATTTCTGACTATAGGGAGGTGATCACCTGCTGGATTGCTTCTCCTTGCAAAAGAGTTCTATCTCCATAGAAAATGAATGTGTTCTAGTTTTCTGCATAGGAGTATTTCTTCATATGAATGCCTGTGTGCGATATGAACTGTCCATAAGCCTGATTGACCACCTTTGGCTCTAACGACACGTAACCCTGGAAATCCGTGATCAGATCCCCAGATGAGTAACGGAGCTGCAAAAAGCAGCTGTGGGAGGCGTTGATACAGCCTGGGACTGTGTGGTGTTCTAAGCATCGCTCTTCTGAAGTCCTACTCAATGTGAACGCAGCAAATCTGACCGTCCCCAAAGATTCATGATAATTTGTCTCATCGTTTGTAGCCTGCATGCAAAAATGTAGCCCTGTGTTAGAGGAAATGCAGCAAATTGTTATATGTTTTGTATTTATTATTTTTTCTGGAGTAAACGTTTTAAAGTAAACGAGCTGTCTTAACATAAACCACCCTAAACAATTGCTAGAAATATTAATGTAAGCCTTTAAATATAAAAGTAAGATACCCACCGACCCCCTCTCCTTCCACCGCCTCTATCATTGTAACCAGAGTACATTAATTCGATTTTTCTTTTCCTCTCTACCAATGTTTTTCCTCCCTTCTCCCTCCCTCCCTCCCTTCCCCGTATCATTGTAGAGTTGATTTACTTCTCTAGATTTTTTTTCTTTGTTTCTTTTTGTTTTTGTTTTCTCTTTCGTTCTAACTTAAGTTCATTTTGTTATGTGGTGACCACAGTTATGGATGACGCTCCCCCTGGCACACAGGAGTATATTATGTTACGGCAAGATTCCATCCAATCTACGGAATTAAAGAAAAAAGAGTCCCCCTTTCGTGCTAAATGCCACGAAATCTTCTGCTGCCCTCTGAAGCAAGTGCACCTCAAAGAGAACACAGAACCCGAAGGTTTGTGCGCCACGAGATCCATGTTTGTTTTATCCGTTTTCCATTTTTTATTTATTTATTTTTGAGAGAATGTGCCTGTCCTTTCGATTGTCTTGTCTGTTCTTTGGCCTGTGTTAATATAATGCAACTGGATGCCAGAAGCCACCCGTGCTTCATGTCCACCCGTGCCCCTTGCTTGTATATATTATTGTCATAGAGTCGACCATGGGCCACTGTATACAATAGGCCAAGCACTGCATTCCGATATTAGGAAAAAATTGAAATATGATAGCCACAATGCCATTTTTTCCCTTCAAGCAGAATTTTTATTTCTGTCCATTCTCATCATTACACTGCCTCCTGGCTGCCAAAAACCGCTTGCTTTCCTTCAGTGGCATCTGATTCCCCTCCCTGGTTTCTCCCTTTCCAACAAACCGTCTCCTTCCACTGTTAGCATTTTGAAAGTTGCACTGAGCTGGGAATAAACATTATATAGCACTTAAAACGGGATCCTCTGATACTTTTTGCACTTCATAAAGCTTTTGCATATTGCTGTTCTTTTTTTAAAGAATTGCTTATAAAAAGATGTAGTTTGGCGAAGCAGAGTAAGATGTATGTATGTCTTGCACGCCTGGTTGCATTTTGGAGAAGTACTCTGCATGCCATAGAGCCAGAGATTGAGTGGAATGTTTCCTTCTGTTTTTCAGAAATGGTAACAAGGTAATGGGTGAAAACATGCTTGCTTATTCACTAGAATAATAAGGAAATTGTCTCATAAGAAACTGTTGGTCTGGTGTATGCCATTAAACCCTCTTTTCCCCATACAGCGTAATAACTGATATTCTGTAATGCTTTCTCTTGTATGTTTCCCACTACTGCCTCAATTCTTACCTGGTAAGCTTCCCATGTTTTGCATGAGCTTCCATATATGGTACAACAACTGATGATTTTAAAAAATATATATTATTGTCATTATTACTGTTATTTGGGGGGAGGTTAGAGTTGTTTAAGGTTAGATTCTCTTCCTTTTGGGTCCGGCTGTGGTTGCAAGTCTAAGAAAATGTGGGTCCAGGCCAGCAGAAGTTCTTGATTATGATTACCATCAGAATAACCATTCTCTAAATCATCTGGCTACCTAGGTGGATTGTGTCTCTGTGTCCCGCAGCGTCCTGTGTCCCTTCCCTATGATCCTTCTCTTTACGTTTCCTCTGACCAGATGATTCCAAGAAGATTACATATTCTGGAGTCGCCTGTTCAGTGATTAGCATTGCAGGTGTTCATAATTTTACTAGCTGGTAAATATTAATGTCTGGAAGATGTTTTTCATTTTGCCTGTTCTGCTGGCAGGCTGGACGTGTCATGAACTGGCCTCTGGTTTTGATTGAGGTCAAGATGGAGGAGGAGTATGGAAACACCAAGTCTCTGTGTAGGTTCATGTATGCACATAATGCCAGGCTCACATGGTTGCCACCCAAACTTGCCACCCATGGTTCTCTTTCTCTTTCTCTTTCATCCCCAAAATAATAAATATGAATGCATGAGTGACATCATCGTGCTTGGAGTAAACCCACTCCCAAGAGAGACCACAAATAAGATGGAAAACTCAAAGCAAGATGTCATCACATTACATATTTTGATTTTCTGCACGGAGAAAGTGACGAAGGGCTGTGGGTCTTAGCAGTAGCTGTAGAATGTCTACTTCTGCCGTTGGTTGCAATCTCAGACAGGTGCATTTGCAGACAAGAGAGAAGTGCATGTACTTCTGGAAGTGCTTCGAACTCTTCCTCCCCCCCCCCCCAACTACTGCAAAAGAGGCAATCTAGTCGGATCAGAAAAGCTGCTTCCCCATTCAGTCCAGGTACTGGCTGCAGGAAACATTCCAAAGACACTTCCAGATGGGTACATCCATTTCTCTCCCAACTTGCACCTAACCATTTGCCACAAATGTCCATTCACTCAGTAGTCCAGTAATATAATTTACAGCTTTCTTAAAGGAACTGTAGTAAATCGTTCAATGTTTTGGAGATCACATCTACATGTAAAGCTTTCAGAGTCTTGAAACGGGTAAGGTAATTGGACAGTTTCATTGTGATTTCATCCATGCAGCTAAATGTGGAATAAACACAGAATGGTTTCTGAATCACTGACCTATACTGGTTTTATCTAAAAACGACAGTCTTTTTTTGGATTCAGTCATTTTAGATTTAGACATTCCATCCCATGATTTCTGTGTCATCTCCAGTCAGGGAATTGGCCAGCAGGTGCCAATGGCTGCACATTGTAGTTGCAACCTTTGGTGGCTTCAGACCAAGTTAGTTATGTAGCATTCTTAGGATCTTGTAATGATGAGCTCTAGAGAATCTTTTAGAAAATTATCTACTGCTGTCTCTTGTGTTCCTCAATAATAATAAAGTTTTAATGAAGTCAGAGTCTTTGTTTTAGAATTTGCAAACAATATGCTTATTCTTAAGGATTAACTCTTCTTTTGTGAGCAGCATTCAGGACCCATTCCTGACTTTGACTTTAGTGTGCGTACAACAATATTTGTGAACCATGTATGCCATCTCAGTAAGAGAGAAATGCCTATTCAGGAGGCAATGGTTGTTTGAGCGACGAACATTCTTAGCAGCCTCATTTAATTACACATCTCTTTTCTGTATTGTCTAATTGAGCTTGAAAGGGGTGCCTAACAAACAAAAATGGCATATTCTTTTTTCAATCACTCCCCTTTTTCTGCAATCTTAACAAGTTTTTCTTCTTATCAAACACTCCCCCTCCCCCAAGCACTTTCTTTTGTACAGCAGCTCTGTGCCTACATTCCAGTGACATATTGCATCATTAAACCATTCTCCCAGAAAATGTTTTAGAACCAAGAGACCAGACGGTCTGTCTCATTCTAACGCATATGCTAATAATCAAGGACAAATGCCCTTTTTTCCCCATGGAGGATCAGCATTTTTATTCACAGACGAGGGCGAGAGACAAAAGGGTGTAACGTTGTCCCTAATCCATGAATTTTGAGAGTCCATCAGAACTGGGAATGTGGGTGGGGGGTGATGTTGGCTGGATTAATATTTCAGTGTTTTAAAGAAAGGATGTTTCTTGTGAAACTGTGCATTCATGATATTCCTCATTACCTTTTCTTCTTCCAAAAGCACTGGGGATATGTTAGTGAAAGTCCATCCTTGCTCATTCTGATCCATGACTTGGCTGGTAAGAATGTTCAGTTCATTGACAGGCTCCCTTGACACATTCAGTACTGTGGCCTCTGTATTAGAGGCCAAGAAACCTGAGATTACAGTGGTTCAGGTTATGCTGTCAGATCAATGAGACAGGCTTCGAAGGCTACCACTGAACACAGTGGAGAGAACACTGTGAAACAAGCTTTGACCCGATATTTTCAAAGGGCTTAAATGAACTAAAGGCTGGGAATTCTATGAATGGAGCTCCTAGTATTTATCCCTCTGAAAGCCAGATGTGCATTAGGCCAGATCTAGGTCAAGAACACAATGCAAGGTAGGGCTGCCAACTCCAGGTGGAGAAATTCCTGGAGATTTGGGGATGGAGTCTAGAGAGCGGATGGACCCCAGCAGATTAGAATGCCATGGAGTCCACCGCACAAAGCAGCCATTTTCTCCAGAGGAACTGGTCTCTGTAGCCTGGAGATCAGTTGTAATTCCAGGAGATCTCCAGGCCCCAGCTGGAGACTGGCACCTGTGCCACTTGCCTGAACTGAAATCGTCACGGAGAGTCATTATTTGCCCCAGTGTGGAAACATACAAGGGTATTTGTTTGCCCCCAAAGTGCAACTAGTGACTCACTTCAGGGCCATTTCAGGATGGGAAAAGTGTACTACAGTTCTGATCTGAATTGGGCCCTTATTTGCCTGATTCTTAGATGGGCGGCAAATCCTGTCCCCAGAACTCTCAGTGCTTTATCTATCTAAGCCCTAAAACGGGCCTTGGATTTGGCTTTAGGAAACCAGATTTGATATGTTTAAGTAGTACCATTGGCCATGACACTGGCCCTACTTCTTTCAGAGCTTTCCGCCAAAGAGCATACTTACACCCCATTCCATGAGACCACAAGGCATCTTGTAAAGGCAAGTTAAACTCAATATCTGCCTTGGACATTAGCTAATCTTTTTTACTCTTTTGATGAAGCATACCAGTTTTGGGACCCAGATGGGTATAATGTGCTCTGAATTGAATAGAAATGGCACATTCATTTAAATTCAAAACCCATTATTCTAGTTACTGTCTCTTAGTCATGTTGTAGCATGGGCACATACAATTCTATATATATATATTGTGCTTTGTTTTTTAAGTGTTAAAGTCTCATATAGAAAAGAGCGAATTTTTCAATCCCTTGTTTCTAAATGGTTCTCCCCTCCCCTGTTTTATCCCCAAAACAATCCCGCAAGTCAAGTTAGGCTTAGAGAAACTGAAGAGCCAAAGGCATCTCATGAAATTCATGACTAAATGGAGATTTGAACCCAGTTTTCCTAGTCCTGCCCTTATTAACCACTCCACCACACTACACAGGTTCCCTTTTATTTGGACCCACCATTTGTCAAAAGGTGGAAACAGGTGGGCCTCTGTCATATGTGCTTTGAACCATGTGACATTGGCATGCACACATACACAATGCAGCCATGTAGGAGAGTACCACCAAGAGGGCTTGGCATGCATGTGAAGGTGACCGTGATGGAGCCAATCATGTTTCCACATACTCCCTCTCCCCTTTGATCAGATTAATAAAGAGTATAAAATTGCACCATCCCACACCCACCACACCCCATGTGGTTCCAAAACGTAGCAGAGCACTGTAGTGAAATGGCTCCCAAACCCCTGCTGGTGAGAATGCACTGGGCCTTGGCTGGACTCAGAGCCTTTTAGCTTAATTGTGGCCAGTCTCAGCAGTCGCAAAAGCCCCAAAGCGGGAGCAGATAAGCGGAAGAGTCCATATGCCTCTGCAAGAGTGGATTCCCTGGAGGGGTTTGCACACATTCTTCTCCATTACATCCGGGCAAAGTACGGAACATATGTGGCACTCCACTCAAACAGGGAATCCAGTTCTAGCAGCATAAAGGCCATCTGAGGTACATCTTGCAGCTATTTGTTCTTTTAAATTGTTTAAACATCAGCTGCCACTATCTTTCTGAGACAGGGTTACGTACAGAGAAGCCTGCTTTGAAAACCTAATTTGTGTCGGTACATTCAGAGGACAGAGGCTCTAATGAAGCTGGGCTTCTTCTCTTTTTTTAAAAAAATCCAACCATTGGTTAGTCATAGTCGTACAATCAAGACTTTGGCGTTATGCCCACAGTTCTGTTTTCTATGTGATTTCTCTGTCTTTCTCCCCCTGCCCTTTTCCTCTGTAACATTCAATCCCCCTCCAGGCATACATAACCTTTTTTTACACAGACAAGCAAGGCAAACTCTTAGTTTGGATGTGTTGTTGAGTGAGGGATAATGTGATAGCAAATGGGAATGAAGGATGGCAGTCTTCGTCAAGCAACCCAGAGAAGCACAATGGGTTTTGAGAAATATTAAGAAGATGGATAAAGAAACAAAATCTGGCTCATGTTCAACTACTGGAGGGAACGAAGCCCAGGGATCAGTCTACAGGTTACCTTGACCCCCATAGCAAGCAACCTCCATGTAGTGAAGGGAAGATTCCCTTTGGGAATCACTTATGAAGCACAAGAGAGACAAATGCCCTTCCTGTTTTGCTCAGGTAAATTCTGAAGCCCCAAGTCACATGGGTAGAGTCAGTCATATGGACCTCTCCTCTCTCCGGTGCCAACTTCACCCTCCCAGAAACTAGGACAATGTTGACTAAGAAAGGAACCAGCACTTGGGACATTATCAGAACACAGTGGCTAAGGGTATGAGATATGATAGAAGAATTTCCCATTCTAGTCTTGCCTCTGCAGCAGATTTATACAATGGGGGGGGTGTTACAGAGCTGGAAACTACAATGATCACATTCTGAAAAGGGTGGATACTCTTCCCTCTGGCTCAGTTTGACTCTCCCATGTAAAGAAACTAACACTGCAAAGAGAAATTTAGTCAGCCTTCTTGGAAATACAGGTAATACAGAGCCAGTTTGGTGTACTGGTTAAGTGTGTGGACTCTAATCTGGAAGAACCAGGTTTGATTCCCCACTCCTCCACTTGCACCTGCTGCTGTGACCTTGGGTCAGTCACAAGCTCTGGCACAGCTGTCCTTGAAAAAGAGCAGTTTGTGTCAGAGTTCTCTCAGCCCCACCCACCTCACAGGGTGTCTGTTGTGGGGAGGGGAAGGGAAAGGAGTTTGTAAGCCACTCTGAGACACCTTTGGGTAGTGAAGGGCGGGGTATAAATCCAATCTCTTCTTCTTCTTCTAACCATCAAACTATGCCATCTACTTGGTGCGAATACACTCCATAATACACTCATAAATCATGCTTTGAGCTAACACAATGCACAACCTTTTTAACCTGCTTCAAAAAACTCCCCACATTCCCTTCCCCCCCCTTTGAATCCCCACATTACTACTATTTATCCCTATTGCTTATACCATAGTTAATATGAACCACTGGCCATCTTTTATGTTCCCCTGTAAGCCAGCTTTACATCCAACAAATTAAAAAGAATTCTTCTTGACCTTTTCTGTATGGATTGACCAAGACAGTAATCTACTTCATTTCAAACACAAACAAGCAACAGACCTATTATTTGACTCAGATTTGTGGCAGCTGCAATCTTTACTTGGATTCTCCTCTTGATATTCAGTCCTATAAAATCTGTAGAATGGTTTTTCTTCTGAAAACATAGGTTCTCGTCCTTCATATCTGAGGTGCATTCTTCTGTCAGAAAGTGGCTCTATCCATGCCATCGGCTGTTTATGCGTGCTGGTTCTTTGTGTTGCAGCCATATTGTTTGTTCTACCCTGAGACTGTCCCTGCCCGGATTATGGACTTCCATACTAATCCTTCATTCCTAGTTCTGTTTGGTTCACTTCAACAGCTAAATGCAAAGTTTCTGCTGCTGTGGTGCATATAACTCCTACCGCAAAGTCGGAGCATCAGCTGGAATTCAACTCGCGGGGAAACAGCGACAACACTGAGGTGCAGAACAGGTCCTAGTCAGCCAAACCAAAAAGTTCAAAAATCACATACCACCCCCGCCCCAGTGCACATAATTCTGAATTCATAAAAAATTCATTTATGTCAAATAGCCCGAAATAGATGCACCCAGCTACACGTCCCATGCAAATTTCCAACTGCGCCAAGAGTTACTCATTCAGAAGACTGAAATGATATATATGGCTTCATCTCCAGGACGTACCTGTCGTCACAGAAAAGTTGCCCAGTGCAGTCGGTTTCTGGGTGCTGTAGAAGTCTGCAGAGTTCAGGCTTCACTGCCAACACTGACTTTTCATGGAGCTGAAAGGTCTTGAACCAGGCTAGCTCCATCCCTGTTCCACCACATTTGCTGAAAAGAGTTGTAGGCTGAGCTCTTGCCCAAGAGTGCTATCCAGGCAGTCTCGCACCAGCTGACTCAGCACCTCATCAGGTGACCCAGGGAGGGAGCCAGTGTTCTAGAGCCCGGGTTCTATACAGCCTCAGCCTTTACTGCAGTTCTTCAGCTTGAACAATTTGTTTCTTCGTGGGATGCTGCTGCTGGGCTAAGCAACTGCTTGCTGCTCTTTCCAGCCCCTTGCCTTTGCCTGCTTTGGGCTACACTTCGGACCTCTGAGCCTTCACCTAGTTTGCACACTAATAAACTTATTTATTTCATGAATTTATACCCTGCCCGTCTTCCTAGTGGGGACTGCAAGTGGCTTACATCATTCTCCTCTCCCCCACTGTATCCTTACAGTCACCCTGAGAGATCGATTAGGCTGAGAGAGTGTGACTGGCCCAAGGTCACCTAGCAAGCTTCCATGACACGAGTGGGGATTTGAACCTGGAACTCCCAGATACTAGTCTGGCACTCCTAACTACTATATCAAATGACTCTTTTGTGATGCTGACTTCTGGTGAACACTGATAAGGACGTGCAGACTGGCACTGAAGCTAGCACAAAAATTCGTGGCTAAACCACCAAGAATGAATTCCGTTTGCCTTCAGCTTGGCACACACAATTAAGATATCTGTAACTCCACTTTTTTCTCCAATGGGGATCTAAAGCAGCTTATATCATTCTCCCCCTCCTCCATTTTCTCCTCACAACATCAATGCTGTGAGGTACGTTAGGCTGAGAGAGAGGCAGAGGGACAGCAACTGGGCCAAGGTTACTCAGCATCTTCCATGGCTTCCATTTCTGTAGGATGTTAGGCCTTGAGTAATAAAGTCCTCTTACACTGGAACCAAGGGGAATGGGCTTGTTGGGTTTCTGCACCCCCATTCTCAGTCAGAACAGAAGTCTGTCACTACTAAGGCAGGAACATCAAATAACTGTTCTTATTGTTAGCATTTTATTAAAAAAAAGCCTAAGGCACCCATGCCAGCAAAATCTGAAGGGATTTAGGAAGTTTGGAGGAAGAGGAGGCTGAAAACTGTTGGAAGGCTGTTCAAGGTGGCTGAATCCCTGTTTTCCAAAGTCTGATTTTATTATTTTAAAGATACATAGGCTACCTCTCCTCCATTGGGTTCCTGGGGGCAGTGAACAGCACATACGAGAGCAACACTGAGATAGTTTCAAAGCAAATTCAGTGTAACATCCAGAAAACTATCAACCATGAAATCAGAATTAAAATCTCACAGATTCAGTGTCAGTGAAGAATGAGAAGGCAGGAGGAGGAGAAGAAAGTCAGTTGAGATGAGACTGAAGCAGCCGTCACTGCAAATTGCTTGCTCCAAGGTTCCTATTCCCAGTATATTGAGTATAAGGCACCGTCTCTGAAAGGAATGTTTTTTCCAGGACCGCAGTGCTTGCTAATGAAAAGCATGGGAGCAGGAAGGACTCGTGGATGGCTTGTGCAGTGGAAAGTGAAGCAATCAGTCGTTTTTCTTCTTTAAAGAACACTAAACTTTTTCCAGAACTCCACTAGACAAGCATGCTTAGGAAGGACGGACACTGACACCAGCCAGGGTTAATAATAGTCAGACCAATTTCCCACAAGCAGCTGCACCACCCTTGCTCTTCCCTTTTCCCTGGTTGTATTCGTCAATTTCCCAGTACTTGCTGCGTGGCCGCCTTTTGACCTGCAGCATCCCCTGATTTCCCCTGCATCTTCTTGATCCTTGTTTTTTGAGATCGAGAAGATGCGGGGAAAATCGGGGGATGCTGTGGGTCTAAATGCGGCCGTGCAGCAAGTAGTGGGAAATTGACAACTACAATCGGGGGAAGGGAAGAGTAAAGGCGGTGCAACTGCGTGTGGGAAATCGGTCCCAGACATTCAAAGCTCTTGGGAGCTTTGTCTCCGGCTTAAAGATCTGGGATTTCGTTGAGCACACTGGCCCCGCCCTCTGCCCCAGCAGATCATGTATGGTGCCTATGTGCTGAGGTGGTATCCACACATATCCCCCCCCCCATGATTGGGAATGCTGCTTTCCAAATATTGCCAACCACAAGGAGGGAGCATATGTAGGGATGTTGCCTCCACACATAAGGCTCCATGCTCACGAGCTAGCAATCATGTGGGGGATGGGGGCAGCATGCTCATGCCTGCTCCCTCCCTTCTCTCATCCTGTTATTTGGCTGTGATTCATGTAGCTGTTTTTCCACTTCCAGTTTTTCACCAATGACATGCAGCAGGGGAAAAACAGCTGCTCATAGCTGCTCTTGGCCATGACACAATTGCTCCCTTAGGGAGAGCCAGGGCTTCCCTAAAATTGTCCCTGATTGTGTGTAAGAATTTATCCCTAACTTGGGCTGTTGGGGTGCCTTTAGAACAGTTCCATTGTCAGTGTGGGCTCTGTCTATGAGACATCCCTATCATTTTTTTTTACAAGCCTCTACATATGTATTGGGGTATGAGGCTGGGAACTCACTGGTGAGCTACCATGGACTCCGCTCAAACTTTAGAGCTCTCTTTTGATGCAGAAAGAAAGATGTGCAACACCAGACTTCGTGACTGACAGACAATATGAAGCTGCTGGATTGGCCAAGCTGGACATAAATAATAGGAACAAATAATTGCTGGTCTTCAGACTCCAACTTGACCTTGACTAATCATCTTCTTGACTGATCATTTTGTTGCTGATCTCCAGACTCTAACTTCTCCCAGAACTGGGAAGCACACCCTCCTGTAGCAGCCACCCCACAGCCCCAATTTGGTTTTGGCAGGTATAATTGTAGCTAACGTGGGCTTAGAGGATCGAGCTGCTAGCCCTCCAATCTGCAATCAGTTTGCCTCAGAACTAGTTTCTGTGACTTCATTGGAATCTTGACAGAACACCTGCAAAAGCCAAGATGGCTGATGACTGCAACACCAGATCTTTTGATTGGAAGGAATTCTGGTGGCTGAAGGGCTGTGTTCCTTTGGATGTTCCCAGAGTGGCACTGGAAATGGCTTTTGTGCCATTCAGCCCAGACAGATCCATCCAAAAGGGAAAGGAAAACCCTGGAGGCTAATGATTTTTGGGCATCTGGCCATCCATAGCAGATGTTTACTTATCAGCCTTCATCATGTTGACTCAGAAGTTGGTACCATTGATTTTAAAGGATTTACTTTCAAAGGAGTACACTTGGCACTGCAGCCTTAATCCGTCACAGTTTAGGTAGAGTGCATTTTATTGATGTGCTGACAGCCAGCATGAACTTTGCATGTTAACTCAGCACTGATTTTGACATGACATTCCTTGTATTCTGTTTGTTGTTCTATCCAGAGCAACTTGAAGTTTGATGTCCTCTGTTGCAGACTTGAAATCAACCCAAGACAAATACATAATTATGGCAGATGAAACGCCATTAGGCATAAAAAAGAAAAAGATGTGAGACACCAACAATCTCTCCTTATATATAATTGAATAGTGGGTGCCAAAGTTCTAAAATACACTCCTTTAGTGTATGGACGGTTGAACTGTCAGTCAGAAGACGCTGGCTGGGTTGACTGGCTGCTTTGTGCAGTCCCGCCCAGCGTTTCAAGGTCTTTTGCATATGGAAGCTGATTGGACTTCACTGCATTCCACACCTCAAACTCACCCCCCTCCCCGCAAGGCAGTTGGAATGTCAGTTGCATATGGAACCTTCAAGGTCTTTTGCATATGGAAGCTGATTGGACTTCACTCCATTCCACACCTCATACTCCCTCCCCCCCGCAAGGCAGTTGGAATGTCTGGGGTTGTGTAGGTCCCAGGATCATGTTTTAAAAGCTGCCTGGGGGATTATGGACCATTCACACACTTTCAACCTTAACATACCTCATAGGGGGAGAGGAGAATGATGACAGCTGCTTTGGTTCCCACTGCAGGGAAAGACTGCCCTTTCTCTAGGCAGAGGCTGGGGGGGGACATAGGGTTGCCAACTCCAGGTTGGAAACTTCCAGGATATTTTAGGTATGAAGCCTGCTGAGGGTGGGGTCTGAGGAGGAGGAGGAGGAAGAGGAAGAGGAGGACCTCAGACAGATACAATGCCATACTCCCCACCCTCCAAACAAGCTGTTGCCAGTCTCCAGGTGACAGCTGGAGAGCTCTTAAAGCTCTGGTGCTACTTCAAAGTGCTGCAATTTATTGACAGAGTAGTGTTTTGGCAAATCTTTAGGAATTGTTTGGTGCATTTACGATGGGGCACCCACCCAGAGCCTCTGGCATTTTCTCACTCTGCTGGCATCAAAACCAATTTAAGGCAAAATAAGAGGCTACTGAGAGGGGAGGAGATAAAGTTGCCAGCTTTAGGTATGGAAAATCCTGGAGATTTGAGGAGTGGAGGCCGGAGAGGGGGACCTCAGACAGGTTACAGTGCCATAGACTCCACCCTCCAACCCAGCTATTTGCTCCTGGGGAACTATTGTTGCCAATCTTGGCCCAGCAGCCATCAAACCATTCTCTTCAACCCCCTGCTGTGCAGCAGACTTTCCCCTAGGGTTGCCAATCTCCAGGTGGGACCTGGAGATCTCCCACTGCTACAATTGATCTCCAGATGACAGAGATCAGTTCCCCTGGAGAAAATGGATGCTTTGGAGGGTAGACCCTATGACATTATACCTGCTGAGTCCTCCCCCCCCCAATGCTGCCCTCTACAGCATCCACCCCCCAAACCTCCAGGTATTTCCCTCCTTAGAGCTGGCAGCCCTACTTTCCCCTCAGTGCCTGTTGGTAGGCAACTTAGCTTGGTCCTGTCACCTACTTTGGCCTTTGGGAGAAAACATATTGGGGCCAATCCTGATAGGGTTGCCAACTCCCGATGGGAAATTCCTGGAGATTTGAGGGATGGAGCCTGAAGAGGGTGAGGTTTGAGGAGGGGTGGGACCTCAGACAGGTACACTGCCATAGACTCCACCCTCCAAACCACTCAGTCCCTCATGGGGAACCATTGTTGCCAATCTCCAGGTGAGGGCTGGAGAGCATTCAGTATTACAACTGCTCTGGAGAAGGGAGGGCAGAAGTCAGCTGAAGTCAAAGGGGCAGATAATGGTAGGTTGATGGTTAGCTGCGAAGGAGATGGGGTTGCCAACTCCAGGCTGGCAAATTCCTGGGGATTTGAGGGGTGGAGCCTGGAGACGGTGGGGTTTGCGGAGGGGTGGGACCTCAGACAGGTACAATGCCATAGACTCCACCCTCCAAACCAGCCATTTCATCCTGGGTAACAATTGTTGCCAATCTCCAGGTGAGGGCTACAGATCACTCAAAATTACAACTACTCTTCAGGGAGCAGAGATCAGTTCCTCTGGAGAAAACAGTGGACTCTGTCATTATACCCTGCTGAGGTCACCACAGCAAATTGACACTGTTTGCCCAAAGCCAGAGCACTCCCCCAGAGCCTCTTTCTAGATCTCGTTGTATTTATTTCCACAACGGGCTTTACTGCTAGTCAACAAATAAGTATCTAACATTGAGGCCCCTTTTAGTTTCAGGCTGAAGCCAAATGGCACTCCTGTAATGTTTATACTTTTTTGTTCCAAAGGTGATCTGTGGTCGATCCTTGGGGATCTGAGGAGTGGCTGTGTTAGTCTATTGTAGCAAAACAAAACAGAAGTCTAGTGGTATCTTCAAGACCAACAACATGTATTCCACCATAAGCTTTCATTACCATGCAAGAATGTTAAGAAATCTGGATCATAAAGCTTATTGCACCAGCCCCCCCCCCAAATTCCAAGATACGAACTTAGTTGTCAATCAGCAGATGGTATCTTGTTTAAGTCACCATCAGTGTCCAGGAAAACACAACTATTCTTGAGTGAAGATGCTTCTTCCAGAACAATCCGCTCACCTACATTGAATTCCTTGAAATGGCAGGAAGCTTTCATTTCTAAATTCTCTTGCCAGGGGATAGTGGAAGTATCACCTGGGTTCCTTAAACCAGCCACCATAGGAATGAGGGGAGTCGGAAGGGTTGTCATAGCTGAACAACTCTCAAACACATTAGTCGGTGTAGACAGCTTTAGCTCTTGTTGTGTGAGATCTTTTTTTTATTGCTCTTAGAAGTTTGTCTCTTAACATTCCTAGCCTAGTGGCAATCGAGAGTTGTTCTGAGGGCAGGAGAGCCGAGAAAGAAGTAAGTTCTCTTCAATAGCGTTCTCAAGAGAAAAGTACTCTGGTACCAAGTGCAAACGTGTGGAAAAGTTGGGTCCCCGAGCCAAATCACACTGGATCACGTCTGTTGAAGATAAGCTTTCATGAATCAGAACCCATTTCTTGAGATGCCTGGAGAGCCTTAGTTTGAATTTCACTCTGGAGCTGGCAAAATCATGGCTGCACTTCCACACAGAGGGTTTTCTCCACCTTGGCTTCCAAACTGGAGTACTTTTTTGTTGTTGGAGTAACTACATGACTTTCCCCACCCACATTATGTTGTTTCCTAAACCTCCTTTACCCCAGCCTCTTTGTAAAGAATGCAATGCAAGAGCACTTGGACCTCTTCTGGAGGGAATGGAGGGCATTTCCCCACTACAAAGGTGCTGCACGCTTAAGTTCTGTTTGCCCCCACCAGCCTCTCATGGCTGCTGTTTTACCAACAGTTTTTTCCTCACCCCAGGGCTTTTTGCAGACTAAAAAAACCCAAAACAGGTAATTGCTTTACCACTATACTGATCTGTTGACATATATCTGTTTCGAATTTTAATAGAACTTTTTTTAGTGCACCCATGAAGATAAAAACCCCACAAAACAGTATTAGCAAATTGCCATGGCAGCCACGATGGCCGTGCTTCAGGAGCCGGTGAAGAGTCACCACAGAACACATGAGGAAGGGGGAAGCTGGGGAAAAGACAGAGGAAAGTGTGCTGGAAAATCCCACATTGAGATGCTCCATCACCAGTGGGCACTCCTTGATAACTGCATGGTGTGAAAGCAACCCATCTGTGTGGCTGGGTGCTGTTCAAGGTGACCAGCCACACTGGAAGCAGCACTCAAGGCTGGAGCTCCTTGTTTTTTCAATATTGCTGCCTCGTTTTTTGAGAAGAGAGCACATCCAGACTCCTCTGTTGTGCCCCAGAGGGTTACACCAGGCATTTTTTCCCCAACTTTGTCTTGGGACATCTTTGCCTCACCCGAATAGGACAACAAAAATCCTTGGAGCTGGCACCACTAAACTCTACTCAAGAGTTTATGAATTTGGTTTCCCTTTGCAGAAGGCATCAAATGGTTCTGCTATGGAGCTGCATTTAAACACACACACACACCCCGACACACACTCCTCTGCTTGGCCTGTCTCTGCAGTGCGTGCTGGACAAGTGCTAGCTCAGAACACTGAATGCTCCCAGGAAGGAGGGGAGCCTCACTCAGCAAATAGCTGGATTCTTTCTCATTGAGCCATAGTTTATATTTGCAGGATACGTGACCTGAGCTGTGCTTTTTACTCTTTCCAAGGGGTGCTAGATATTTATAAGGAGAACATGCCACGATTGTTCCAGGAGCCCGGAGGCAACGTTTGATGTTGTTTGATTAATTAGGAGCATAGAACAAACTTGCCAGACTTCTTGGATGAGCCACTGGTACCCGGAGGTGCCAAGTCACAAATGTTCTTTCCTCTGCAGCCTGGCTACCTGGGGGATATTAATCACCATCAGTTCCATGAATCCTTTTAAAAATAGTTTTATACTTTGGGATTATTTTCTTCCTGATTTTGGAAGCAGTGTAACCTGAGCCTTCTGGTCTCATATCCTGACATTTTGTCCTGACATATCCTGACATTTTGGGTGATTGTGATGTTCACAGAACAGGGAACAAATTGGTCCCACGTGCACCGAGTTGTATTCTGGAGAGTTTACCCCAGCAACAGGATTGCAGCAAGCACTGGCAGACTGCAGGCCTTCCGGCAGCTGAGAGATCTTCAAGATAGCTACAGGTACAGAAGAAGCACCAGAAGACAAGGAAAAACAAGAGAAGCACTTGACATCCTCTGAACAGTGCAAATTACAGCAGTGCCAGTTAGAATGGACTAAGCACTCTCTGTATCCATATCTGCATTGATCAACTTGCTAACATGCTGTTGCCTCTCCAACATACAAAATTTTGCTTTGATGCTAGTTTTGGGGTACTTATGCAAACAGGGAGGGGAAAACCATAGCCATGGGCCCCATAACTAGTTCAAGCTCCCACCCTGCAGCAAAATACAGCAGGGCATCATTTCATTCCTTCATTTATAACTTTTTTTTAAAATGGTTTTTATAGTAACTACTTTGATTACTTGGGCAGGAAGGCGGGTGCTGCATTCTCCAGAGAAAAGAGACTGGGGGCAGAGATGCAGCACCCTCAGTAGGGTGCCCCATCTGAGCACCAGCATGAAAGGATGCACCACGGCTGCACCTCTGTCTTTCACAGAGTACTGGCAAGCCTTGTAGGGAGGTGCGGGAGTGACTTTCCCTTAAAGGGCTTCCAGTGCAGGGAGTCCAGTTTCAATGGGCAAAACTGAGCATGGGATGAAGGACTGAATCGCCTCTTCCGGCATGGCCTTGATCTGATTAGGGGGATTCACATTATACAATTGCAGATGGATGGAGACCTGTCATCCTTGTCACATCTGTCTCACCCCCCCACCCATTTTATAAGACCATTGTGGAACCATCTTAAAACTGTTTTCTCTCATTTTTAAATAAAGATTATAGACAATTTTGAGCCCTTGATAAATAAGGCAGCCCCCCAAACACCTCTTCATTCCAGTGCTCTCCCAGACTTGTTTCATATTCTAAAGGATGACAGAGGCAAGGGAGGGACTTTTGGCTCACTTCTCTCTTTATCATTGGCCAGTTGCTGGCAGGCAACATCCCACCCAGTAGAACTTATACGGGACTTTAAAAAAATGGCTTCCGATTGTCAAATGAAAGGGTGCACTTGCCCTTGGGCAATATTTTAAAATGGCCACCCCAGCTGCCCACCTCGCTCATTGATTAAGGTCACTTCGTTCCCACTCAAAGCACACAGAGATGGAGGTCCGCCTGCCTTTTCCTCTGTAAATGTGTTGCTGGAGCATTATTTCTGGAGAAAGCAGGAGCACACTTTAACCGACAATCTGGTCTGGTTGATAATTGGCAGTGGTTTTCCTGCGCCTTCCAAGTTCTTTAATGTAGCTCAGGAGTCCATGACTTGTTTTTCAAAAGCACAAGTGACTTGGCTTTTGTGTAATCAGCAACTTCTAAATTTAGCCCTGTGTGTTTGCAAGAGTTATTTGGTGCCCAGGTGCCAAGGCGTCCATCTCTATTCTTTGCCTTCCATCCAGCAATCTTTCTCTGTCTTATAGCCTTTGTTTCGTTAGCTGGATTCTTCTCCAGGTAATTTTGTGAAGGACATGAAACAGTTATTGTTTGTAAGGAGGACCATCACTTCTTCTTTCAGGTGTGTGGTGCTTTACTGCTGGCTAGCTTTGGAGAAGTGTTTTTTGTAGAGAAGCCCTGAAGCTAAGAATTGGAGAGAAATGCTTTGTGTCTGTAAAGACATAATAGGGGAAAGAAAGAAATTATTCATAGTTTTAAAATAACTGAAATTGTTTTCTTCTCTTCTATCCGGTGACCCAAAGCAACTTACATCATTCTCCCCTCCTTAATTTTATCTTCACAACAACAGCCCTGTAAGGTAGGTTAGGTTAGACTGAGATGGCTGGTCATCCCGCTAGCTCTCATGGCAAACTTGAGGTTCAGACCTGGGTCTCCCAGATTGGATTCCCACACTCATAACCACTACACCATGCTGGTTAGGTTCACAGAACAAAAAGATCTTTGCTAGACCAGATCAAGAATCCATTCAGTCATAGATAGAGCTGGAGGGGACCTCCAGGGTCATCTCGTCCAACCCCTTGCACAATGCCCTCCCTCTCATGATCTGCCTAAGTTCACAGAATCAGTGTTGCTGTCAGATGGCCATCTAGTCTCTATTTAAAAACCTCCAAAGAAGGAGAGCCAACCACCTCCTTAAGAAAGCCTGCTCCACTGAGGAACCACTCTGTCAGGAAGTTCTACCATTCTGTTTCCTACAGTGGTCAACCAGATGCTTCTGGGAAACTCACATGCCCTCTCCAACAGGTTAGTCCTTTACGCTGTGCCTTTGGGCTATGTGGAAATACGGTTGGCAGAAGTCATTTTGGGGGGGTCGCGGGGGATCGCAGTTCCCCCGGGTGAGGTGCGGGGGGCAGGGCACATGATGAAGCCCCGCCCCCTGCTTCCAGCTGCTTTGCTTCCAGCCATCATTCAGCCAGGAGGAGGCAGGAGAAGAGGGAGGGTAAATTGCTTCCTCCCCGCCTCTCCCTACCCCTGCCTGCCTGGGGCCAAGGAGGGCCTTCGCGGGGCTTCCTTGCACTCCCGCCAGCCTTGCAGGTCCACCGCCGGCCCCCTCATGTCAGGGGGTGTGGCATATGCTAATGAGTTATGCTAATGAGTTCCCCTAGCTCTTTTTCTACGAAATGACCCCTGACGGTTGGCCACTTCTGAAGGTAGATTGCTGGACTAGATGGACCTTTTATCCTATCCAGCAGAGTTCACCTTATGTTCCTATGGAGGACTCTCAATGGCTAGTCTTTTTGGTCCAGGGATCCCCAGCACGGTGCCTGTGGACACCATGGCACCTGCTGACACCTTTCCTAGCACCCACCAAGTGTCTTTGCCCAGTAGGGTTTCAGATTGGTCACTGGATCTGTGATTCACCGTACAGAAGTTTTAAAAGTTACTTTGGCAACAGCTTCTACCCCAGCACAAAGATTTTACCTTCATTCATGCAGTGAAGCTGTGTGTATGCAAGATTTTTTTTTTAATGTTCCTTTTCAAAGGCATCCTGTTAAACAGAGTTTCTGGCTCAAATGTCGAAGGGTTACTGTTCGAGTTCTGCCTGACCTCCCTCCTTGACATTTTGTAGCTGGCCCCACTTCTTGTGACAGCTATTTTGTCATTGGCAATGCCTCCTGCAGCAGCCCTTTTGTGGTTGCACCCACCACCCAGTGTCAGAATTCCAAAGGTGCTGTCAGGCTCAAAAAGTTTGGGGACCCCAGTTCTAGTCTATCAATGGCTATTGGCTGTGATCATTAACCAAAATGCCCTGTGAAGGGGCTTCCCTCCAAATGCCAGATGTCCGGGAGAAAGATCTGGGCAGGGCTGCTGCCTTTCTGCCTCTACTTATGGGCCTCCTAGAAGCATCTGGCAGGAAACAGCTCTCACAAGCAAATCATGCCTGATTTATACAATGTCTTGGAGATGAATCCAACTCCTAAAACAAAGGACACGAGCTGAGAAAGATTGTTGGATGCAAGACGAAGAATGAAGATGGAAGTCTTGGCACCTGGGCAGGAAATCGCTCTTGCAAGCACAGGAGGCTAAATTTAGAAGCATCTGGGTATGCAAAAGTCAAGTCACTAGTGCCTTCGAACACAATTCCCAATAGCTGTTATTCAGAGCTATATTCTTCTTCTTTCCTAGGACTGTTCTTTTTAAATGAAAACTGTATTCTGCTGTTAATTCAGACGTCATTTGCTCCAGCTGATCACACTCTTCTGAATCTGTTGACACCTGAGATTTCTGTGAATCTGTCCTCAGCTGTTCCTCTTAGCTCCCTCCCCCCAAATACACACACATTCATCTCTTTCTCAGCAGAGAAGGGAAGGCAGGTATGAGAGAATATGCAAAACCTTTAGCTTTTTACCTCCATTGGAAGATGAGCATATGAAAAAAAACCCACAGGAGAAATGAGTGCTTCTGTAAAATTCTATAGGCCAAACAATGGCAAAAGACAATGGTCTTTTCTGTTTTCATTCTCAAAGTCACAGGGTGTCTCCCCCTCCCCAAATATAAAATAGTAATTCTCAAATAGAAAGAAGCCAGCTAAATGGTAGCTCTGGAATGAACCCAAGTGACTTGAGTCACACGCCTCAGGTCAAGTAATCATGTCCACTAAAGATGGCAGACCCCCAGCCCAGACCTCAGAAGTCGAATTCCCTATTTCCCTGAGAATCAGTACAGTAAAGTGGAAAGTGTCTTGTGTGTGTTTGATACACGGTTCAATATTTCCTGGCCTCCTTTTAGAATAAGAAGATGATACTGGATTTATACCCCACCCTTCACTACTCGAAGGAGTCTCAGAGCGGCTTACGATCTACTCTTCCTTCCCCATCACACAACAGACACTCTGTGAGGTAGGTGGGGCTGAGAGAGCTCTTTTAAGAACTGCTCTTGAGAGAACAGCTTTGAAATAACTTGTAATTGATCCAAGGTCACACCAGCAGCTGCATGTGGAGGAGTAGGGAATCAAACCTGGTTCTCCCAGATTAGAGTCCGCACTCCTAACCACTGCACCAAACTGGCTCTCAAGTGCTTAATGTGCTTAATGCTAAATCCATAGACTCTTTGTGGCTCCGGTCACATGGGCCGGAAAATGCGGGGGGGAAGTGTGGCTGTTTGCCCCGGAGCAAAATAACAAGCGGCTGCACGATGAGATGTCCCGTCAAGGGGGCAGGTGCCAATCACACGATGATCCTGCAGTGCTGCAAAGAAGCAGTGCGGCGCGATCACACCAGCAGTCGCTAGGCGCCGCTTCCGTGGAAAACGGGATGGATTTTGTTTTTAAACTGAAGTTTGTGCATACGCCTGACTGAGCGAACATATCCGCACATCCAAAGGCGGGTGGTGGGCTTACCGGAGAGGGCGACAGATGTTTCCGGACCCCAACAGAGCTCCGAGGCATAGCCAATGGAGAGGGAGGGGGGCTCCCTTGTCACAGCTGCTCTAACCACCTGCACAACAGTGGCCATAGCGACCCTCCAGAGGCGGCAAGCCCGGCTGCAGTGGGAGGGGGCCTCTTTGTGCGCATGCGCCATTGGGCGCTTGTGCGCATCCTGTGGAGACTTAAAAAAAAACAATCCTGTTCCCGATGGGACATGGGCGGGCGCCGGATGCCACGGGATTCCACCGGAAACATGATTAGGCGCCCGCCCTTGCCCCACGGTTTCTAGAAACTAGTACCTTGGAGAGGTACTAGTTTTTTAAGCCGCATCTTTGGCGGGAAGCCTCAGGTTCACCACGGGAGCTCTACGCTTCCCAGATGTTGCGGTGTGATCGCGCCCAGAAAATCCACCTATCTTCTGTCTCTGTAGTGTTGCTAATGCTCCGTGTGACCGCAGCCAATGTAGCTTTTCTTGCTCAGCTCCCTTCATCTGATCAGCTCATTGAGTGTCTTTTGATACATGGACTGAACAGAGATCACCCTGCATCGCAGTATCATTGCCCACCCATGCTGCTGCAGGACTCCACTGCCAGAAATCCACACATGGACAGAATAATAACACTTAACACTTACAATAAATATACATTTGTTTTACCAAAATTTCAGGCCACTTTCCCAACATTTTAAAGTTATATATTGGAAAATGATCCAGCATTAAGTTAATCATCAAACACACACACACACACACACACAAGCTACCCCATAATATTTGAAACCCAGAGCAGCAACAATAGGGCAAAATCTTAGGGAATAACATCTTAAGGTCTACTCTAAACAAACAAAGCTTCTCAGAGCTGAGTGGATTTCACAGGACAGAGCATTCCCAATTTCTGGGACAATGATGGAGAAGGCCCTGCTCTGTATGTCAGTCAGTTTGGCCTCTCTGCAAGACAGAATTTGGTTCAGAGCCTCTCCCACTGATGTCAAATATTGGGGAAGATGCACATGAGAGTCTCTGTTGTTTCCTGGAGCCCAAACTCTTTGGGACTGTAAAACCTTATGATTGCTTTATACAGGACTAGATTATTCAGAGCAGCTCCAGGATATCAATCCGCATAACAGCCCTGTTGGTCAGTATTATTGTCTTCCACGTTGCAGACACCTTTTGGGACTGTAAAAGCTTATTATTGCTTTATACAGGACTAGATTATTCAAAGCAGCTCCAGTATTATTGTCTTCCACGTTGCAGACAGGGGTCTAAGGTCAAGAGAGTGTGGCATGATGAAGTCCATAGTGAAGGAAAATCATGCAGTGTTTTGAGAAGTCAGGTCCAGGTTCCCTTGAAACGCTTCACTCTCTGTGCAGCCTCCTAGCAGCTGTGGGGAACCTTTAGAAAGCCTGTGGGAGCTCTCAGCTGCTGTGTGTCTGCCGTGCAAGTGGGTTAGGTCCAGGGACCCCAGACCCAACTTGTTAAAAAAAACCCTTGCCATGTAGTTAGGCCCTAAGTGGGGCCCACACAGACTCCCCCCAGGAGGATCGTATTTATTCAGTGGCAGCACTGCCTCTATGTAAAGTAAGCCAGGATTATTGCACTCCGATTGTGAGAAGGGATAAATATGTGCTTAGCAAAAGGATGAGATCCTCATGCCAATTCCCTGTGCCAATTTAGAAACATTAGAAGAAGAAAAATTCCCTAGAGAACCCTTTGGGAAATTTATAGAAGTAATTGACTGAAATTTGCCAGGATTTTCTATTTACCCCCATTATAGTCATTGCACATTAATATAATCACTTTTGAACAAAATGCTTCTGTTTCTTTGCTTACAGCATCAGCCCATAGGGACAGTGGAAAATATATGATCATTGAATTCCCCATCGACCATCTCTTTGGACTCAAGAAATAAATGGGATGCCACAACAACCTGATTGCAAGAGAAGAGAAAATGAGAGAGCTAATACATACACATGCAGGCTTGGACATTATGACTTAAGAACCAAAAGGGGTGATTGGATACAAATTAAGGGACTCAATATTAATTTCTATAAGTATAGACTATATTTGGGTCTATAACTGTTTTTAAACTAATCTGTAATAAATACATGTATTTTTGCATCATTTGTATTATATATTGACATTTTATATTTATTGAAATTAATATTGGGCCCCTTAATTTGTATCCAGTTAACCTTTTTGGTTCTTAAGTCATCTTTTTGGGTGAAGTTTTTGTTCCTTTCTTTTTTTCTTCTCTGGGAAATTATGACTACAGTAGAACCAGCATGAAATAGACAGTACTTGTTCTCTCCATTTTTTCTCTCTGTCATATACCAAAGTCTTGATTTATAGTACTGCAAAGCAGATTTTAGTTTTGCAAATGGTTCTCAATGGAGAGCGGAGCAGATAATGAGAAACAATTTCATCTGATCCAGGAGGAGGATTAATCTGAGTACCTGGTTTGTAGCTGGGTGATACAGCTTAGTGCTGATAAATTGGAGATAATCATTTTAGGAGTAAGGGACTCTTGTAAATGACTGAATGGGAAAGAGGCTGCAGAAAAGTGAGAAGGAAAGAACTGTAAGTGAGGCTGAGTGATGGTCGTGCAGAGGAAGAAATGTCCCTTTGGTGGTTAAGAAATGGCAGGGAAAGAATATACTAAACTGTTGTAGGAGGGGAGAACTACTCTCCATGATCCAGGCCCCAACCGTGGCTGCAGGAAGGAGTAGGGTTATCAGCTCCCTATATAAGCCTTTCAGTTGAGCTCTCACTTCTGCTGGTTCAACAGCTCTCACACCTTGTTCATGCTGGTCCAGGACAACGCCTTGCAGCTGAGTTCCTACACCAAGGGTCTGCTGCAGCCTGGCCTGATCGTGGCTGCCTGCTGTCGACCCCACACATTTTCCCTTGGCTCTCCGGTAGGGAATGAGGCATTAGGGATGTGCCCTTAAAAATGGTATTTTTCAGATCCAGATATCAGGAATCTGAAAAATAGTGGTATTCTCAGTTATCTGGGTTCCAAATACTGGTTTAATACTTGGATCCTCCTTCCCTGCTTCAGGATTCCAAAATTATTTGGCTGCATTATTCCCTATGAGGAAACTTTCCAGGAGGCTGGAGGGGCTGTTTTTTATACTAATGGCACCAAAATTGCAGAGGATCTGCCGGTGCCTGTCCAGAAAATAACCCCCAAGCTTCCATTGAATTATAGTAAGAAGTCCAATTCCGTGGGCCCCTGAACAAAGTGCCCCCAGCTGTCTTCCATTCCAAGCTTTCTCCAAGGCAAACAGTAACTAAACACTCAAGATGAAGCCAAGCAACCATTGGCCAATAGCCTCCCAATGAAAACAAAAGCAACAAGCCCAAAGAACCAATGCAGAACCAGGGAATCCCAGCAGAAGCAATGTGTAGGGCTGCCAAGCCACGGCGGGGGATCCGCACATCTTCACAGGATCCCTGCCATGGGGGACAGCGATACGCGTTGCACCGCCGTCGCCAGGATGTGACGCTATGCACCGCTCCAGCAACGGGGCTGTTTGGGGTCCCGTTGCCAGAACGATGCGTAGTGTCACATCCTGGCGACGGCGGTGCAACGCGTATCGCTGTCCCCTGCGGCAGGGATCCTGTGAAGACGTGCAGATCCCCGCCGCGGCTTGGCAACCCTAGCAATGTGGCAAGCCTAGCACAACAAATGTCAAATCACAGAATCTAAGCCAATGTCAAACCAGAGAATCCTCTGCATTAAACCAATTCAACAAGGAATTCCACTGCAAACCCAACAACTGTCACATCTGAGAATCTTAATCAATGTCAAACCAGAGAATCCAATGCAAACCACAAACCCAGTGCACAGTAATTTAAACAAAGAACACGTCAGAAGACCAACAAAACAAGCTTCAAAGGACACAACCCAAGCCCAACACACCCGGCAGGCCAATACCTGGCAAGAAGACACCTGGCAAGAAGACAGACATGCAGTAAAGTTAAAGAAAAATAGTCCCAGAGCCTTAAAACACTGGGTCCCAATATTCCTGGTTAATCTCAGATATTTCTGGGATTTTTACGGCCCCATTTCCTGGCATTCTGGAAAATCTCAGATACCATTCTGACACCTGAAGATATCTGGAAAATGCTGATATGGTACTTTTCAGATACATATTCAGACCGGAAAAATCTCAGCACACATCCTTATGAGACATATCTCTACACCCTTTTTTAAAAAAAGAAAAAGTTTATTCATATTTGATTGAATTCCAGATGACCTAAAGACATCATTACAACATATGATGCACCAACAAGGATAAAAGGGAAATAAAAGGCAAATCAGATTATCAATACAGAAATTTACAACACAACTTGTTACACAAGTGCATTAATTTCAGTCAGTACTTAGATGACAGATAACCCTATTGTATTTCTCTAAAGATTTTGGATCTTTAGCTCAGGTTGAGGAACTGCTTCCTGAGTGCTAATCAATAGGGATGGGCAGAAACTGGTTCATGAGCCAAAGTTTGGCATGAACTTGGCCTGGTTTTGAGCCCCTGAACTGATGTTTGGTGAAGGTACCTTCCCCAAATATTTACCAGACTTTTGCCTGGTTCAGTTCAGCTGTTTGGGCCATTTAAACTTAACAGCTGTGGGATGCAGGTCCGCAGCTGACCTGTTAGGCTTAAATAGCTGCTAGCCATTTCAGTAGTCTGTTTTGCTTCCCCACACTTGGAGACAGGGGGAAGCAAAACAGACTACTGAAATGGCTACTAGATATTTCACCAATCGGTTTTGCTTCTCCCGGCTTGGAAACGGACGGGTGCACCCATCAGCAGTTAGATTTAAATGGCTGCCAGCCATTAAACCCATCAGTCCCCCCCCCACCTTTGAAGCAGAGGGAGGCAAAATGGACAGGTTAAATGGCTGCCAGCCTGGGTGATTCCCTCCTACCCATTAATGCCACATAGTAGGGTATATAGTTGTATAGAAGATTTTCATTGCTGGGATATAAAGCAGTGAACAGATGAAAGGAGGAAAAAACCTAGTGATTTGTAGGCAACTTTTGGTTATCTCCAGAACAATGTGTGGAGCCATACGGGCTCTGATTATGAAGTTGCAGGGTGGGAGGAGAGCTATTTAATCCTTTACTTTCCTGCCACATTCTTTCTGCTCAAATCACACTGCTTCTCATTTGCCTCCTTTCCAAATGAAAGGATGCAGCTATATTTTTTCCTCGTGGGAGGAAAAGCAACATGGGGGGGGATTGAATGAGAAAATGTCTGGAGGGAGGGGGATTAAGTAGCTCTTCCCCACACACCATTCATCTACTTAAATGTGAAGTGTTCTGAGGCTGCTTTGGGTTTTCAAAAATTGCATATTGTGCAGTTTCTATCCAGCAGAAGCCCTACTGGGAGGAGTGAGTGTGTCTCCTTGTGCCAAGTGTTCAGAGTAGGGTTACAGTGAGTGACCTCCCCTCCACCAGCTCAGCCCATTGCTTCCCAGTGGGGTAGCAGGGAGGAAATGGGCAAGAAAATTGTCATCACATTTTTATGGCACATCACTGGAACTGGCATCACCAGAATTGTGTGATTCTCTAGGATTCACCCAAAAGTTCTATGGTAAAACCATAGCACTTTAGGGAAATCCTAGAGCATTTCACCAACTTAGTGATATCATTTCTGGTTATTTATTGGAAGTGACATTATAAACTGGCACAACATCATTCCCCCTGTTCTCACACACACACACACACACACACACCGTCTTCCACTGGTGGACAGCCAATTTCTGGCAACCCTAATTCAGAAATACTTACTTCTTGATTACTGTTTTCATATGCCTTTACTAGAATGCTATGAGGAAGCAGGAAAAACCCACTTCTCAAGAGCATTTAACCTGGAGCAGATGCCCCATGTGGAAACAGCCAGTATCTCAAAGCACAATTCAAAAAGAAACAAAAAGGTACAGCCACTACTCAAGACAACCAAACAAAAAAAGAAAAACCTTCAAAATTACAAACATAAAAACAAGATTACAAAAAAGAACACACAAAATACAAAAGAAAAAAATGTTGAATCATACTATTGACAGAAGGCTTAATATTTAACACATTTTTCAATTTATCTTACAATATATAGCAAAGAGAGGAAATCAATAATGGTATAGGGGTTAGGGTAAAATTGGTTATTTGAAACATTTTTCATCCTACACTATCAAGTAAGGAAAGGAAAATCCCCAAGGCAGTCTACAAAAGTTAAAAATACAAGTGGTCACATCTAAACTGAAAACCGCCGCAAGCTGCAAAAACATTTCTAATGAAAGCATTCTACAGAGGGGGGAAAAAAGGGAGTAGTAACTTTATCACTAAAAACAGACACCAAAGATTCCTTTTAGCTTCTTCCAAAACTAAAACCTAAAAGGTTAACAGAGACCTAGGCAGTGAGAAAGAATATTACTTTTCAAAGAGGTGGGTTTTTTTAAAGCTATGTATTAATTAAAATCCAAAAGAAAGGAGCCTGATAATTAAAATTCTGTCTTTTCAGCACCTATTTGGTTCTTCCCCCTAGTCTAAGTATTATGTTAAAGCCACAGAAACTGGGACATTAAATTCTGCCAAGTTGCAGAGATGTCAATTGGGTTACAGCTCATGCCTTGACAGCTCTGAGGGACAGAATCTGCAGTCTAGCAATAGATGCAAGTTTGGCTTTATTGGGCAGCAGCCGTTAGCTTAACATAAGAACATAAGAGATGCCAATGTTGGATCAGGCCAAAGGCCCATCTAGTCCAACACTCTGTCACACAGTGGCCAAAAATACCAGGTGCCATCAAGAGGTCCACCAGTGGGGCCAGCTTGTGTCCTGCCATCCCACTCAGAAAAGTTTGAAGACTTTCTCCAGCCCAAGAAGCCTTTCTCCAGCCTCAGTAGCTCATAGGGTTGCTGGCTCTGGGTTGGGAAATATCTGGACATTTCTGGGGGGTGGAGCCTGAGGAGGGTGGGGTTTGAGGAGTGGAGGGACTTTAATGGGGTACAGTACCATAGAGTTCACCATCACCTGGAAGAAAAAGAAGAATTGGCTTTATACCCTGCCCTTCATTCAGAGTCTTAGAGCATCTTACCATCCCCTTCCCTTCCCTTCCCCTCCTCACAACAGACACCCTGTGAGGCAGGTGGGGCTAAGAGAGCTCTTCGAGAACTGCTCTTGAGAGAACTGTGACTGACCCAAGGTCACCCAGATGGCTGCATGTGGCAGAGTGGGGAATCAATCCCAGTTCTCCAGATTAGAGTCTGTCTTAAATTGGAAGGGGTCTCCTTAGGCTGGAGAAAGGCTTCAGACTTTATTGAGGTAATGGAATGCAGGCCATCTTTTCTTTTTTTCAAAAAAAAAATCTGTTTAGCCACCCATTCACATGTGTTAAATAGGCTGTGTAGTGCCTGTAGTCTGAAGAGAAGTTGTAATTTCCAGTGATCCCTAGGCCCCTCCTGGAGGATGGTATCCCTATCGGGAGTGGAATTGGAGAAGAACTGGGTTGCCCATCTCAAGGAGGGTCCTGGAGTTTCCCCAGACTTACAACAGACCTCCGGACTACAGAGAGGAAAGGGCGGCTATGGAGGAAATCGCATCACATCCCTTTCTCAAGCTCCGCCCTCCCCTGCACTAGGGACTGCCAGTTCTGGCTTGGGAATGTCCTGGAGATACGGGGGTGGTGCCTGGGGAGTGCAGAGCTTACCCAGGGAAGGGAGCTCAGGAGAGGTGATGCCATAGAGTCTGCCCTTTGACCCTGCCGCTTCCTCCAGTGGGACTGCCCTTTGAGAGATCAGTTGTGATATGAGGAGAACTGCAGGCTCCACCTGGTGGTTCCAACTCTAGCACCACCCCTAGATCTCCAGGAATTTTCCAAGCTGGAGAAGGCAACCCTACGTAGAAAGCCCAGCCAATCCTTTTTAAACCCCGTCCCTCTGTCTAAGGCATGAGCCTTAGGCCAAGAATCCTGTTCTTCCACTTACAATGCGCTTTGCACCTGGGTCTTACTGTGCGAAATGGCAAAATCCACTCGCAAACGATAGCTAAAGTGCATTGAAAGTGGACTGGGCATGTATTATTCAGTGTATGTATGAAAATGCAAGTTCATGTGAAGCTTTTTGGGAAATGGTCTAAAGCAGAGGTGTCAAACTCATTTGTTAACGAGGGCCTGGAGATGACAAAATGTCACTTTGTTGGGCTAAGCCATGTGTGCCATAAAATGTAATGTCAAGTACCAGAGATATAAACTTTATAAAGGACACAGGCAAACTCAATTCATGATATTATTTTTTAACTCAAAATACAAGGAAGCTTATGCATCAGCACTCTTACATCTTTTCCTGACAGTATCTCCCTGATGCCCACCATCCCACTCACTTCCACTGCCTGTTATGCATTAGCACTGGGGCAGTATACAGGGGCATAATGCACAGTCTCTGGCATTACTCTGCCAGTAAAGGTAATGTCCAGCATTACTCTGCCATTACTCTGCCAGTAAAGGTAATGTCCAGTTGCTTGTGTGCTGCATAAGAGCCCTGGACAGACCAGTTCCAGCCCATGGGCCGTATGTTTGACACCCCAGGTCTAAAACTGAATCGTCATACCATTGCTAAATTGTCATCTATTTCTCTACCACTTTCATCTTTATCTGTCCCATAGGATGATTGTTTCAGATAGGGAAAGGGTCAAAGCACAGACAAGGATCAAGAAAATAGCTAACAGTATAAGGTAAAGGGTTCCCTTGCTCAAAAGCCAGTTGAATCCGACTCTAGGGTTGTGGTGCTCATCTCCGTTTCCAAGCCAAAGAGCCAGCGCTGTTGTTCAAAGACATTTCTGTGGTCATGTGGTCATGACTAGATGCTGAGGCACACGGAATGCTGTTACCTTCCCACTGAAGTGGTACCTATTTTCTACTTGCAATTTCTTGCTTTCAAACTGTTAGGTTGGCAGGAACTGGGACAGAGACGGGAGCTCCCTCCGTCATGCGGCACTCGGGTCTCGAACTACTGAACTACTGACCTTCTGGTCTGCAGTTCAGTGTCTTAACCACTGAGCCACTGCAGCCCCTAGCGCAGTATAAGGTACTCCATGATAATTTTTCTCCTCCTCATTATTAACAAATGTCTTGCTTTGAAATGAATGAAATCAAGAATGAAGTTTTAATAACAGAACAATCCATGGTTACCAAACTTCACTTCCACTCTTTGGAGTGCAAGACTGCCAGAGGGCTGTTAGATTATCTGTTAGACTTAGAGGCTTGAAGATTTGAATTGCAAAATAAAAAGGGGGCTTTAAAAATAGCTTGCGCATATTAAACCAGACTGAGTCAAACTGACAACGCAGGAAAAATGAGCATGGAAACAATGACACATTTGTGCAATGTATCGTGGCAGCGATGCTGGATTTTTAAATCTGAAGATGTCCCAATATTGCATGCCATCTCCAAACAAACTTGTATTTGAAAGAAGGCCTAACAAAAATACAGGCCAAAAAAAAAAATTAGCAGATCAGGAAGATTCTGCCTACTGCATATCATTAGTATCATTATTCCTCTGTGTAGAGAACAGGCCACGTCCAGTGCTTCTCCCTATAGCCATGCAACACAGGGAAGAGTAGCAATGGCATTCGACCATAGACTGCTTCTGAACCTGGGAGTTCTGTTTAGCTATCAGGGTGAATAACCATTGACAGACCAAAGTTCCTCCGTGAACTTTTTTCTTCCTTTCCAGGAAACTTGTGTATCATTACAAACTTTATTTCAGCTTCAAAAGTTGTGACTCTCTGCCCTCTCAAGCACATACAACTAAACAGTATTAAAAATTATATAAAATTAAAAAATTAATGAAGTCACCCATGTATAAAATAAAACAAATTAACAAAACCGACCATAAAACCACAATAAAAACAGCAGCCTAAAGAAATCTGATACAAGAACTGAGAGATAAAACTAGCAATAACGTTTAAGCCGAAGGCTCACATCCTGTCCTTATATATAAATGTGTTTTCGCATGGCAACATTCTATGCTTGCCAAAAGCAGTTGGCTGCCTGAACTGCCCATCAGAAGGTGTTAGGCCTGCCAAATCTCGCCAAATCGCGGTGGGGGATCTGCATGTCTTTGCAGAATCCTTGCTGCGGGGACGGCGAGACGTGTTGCACTGCTGTCGCCAGGACATGACTCTATATGTCGCTCTGGCAACGGGGCTGTTTGGAGCCCCGTTGCCAGAGTGACATGTAGCGTCAGATCCTGGTGACGGCGGGTGCAACACGTCTCACTGTCCCCGCGGCAAGGATTCTGTAAAGACCTACGATCCCCCACCATGACTTGGCAACCCTAGAAGGTGTGCCTGAGTCCTGCCCACAGAGCCAGCTCCCACCAAAACTCCAATCCGAAAAGTTTACCTCAGCAGCCGAGCAGCCATTTGCCTGACCAGCCTTCTTCAGCCATCAGGAGAAGATCAGTGGAGGAGCAGATGTGGCCGTTTGCCTGCCAACCATTCTTCAGCCCTTGGGAGAGCCTTGCAGATGACTGTGGTTCTTTGTTTAAAATATTCCCCCATCAGGTT
>NW_015170304.1:190701-201760 GCF_001447785.1 Gekko japonicus | reverse complement strand
TATTAATGACAGTATTTCCTCGTTTCTTCTGAAAATACAACATTATTTATTTATTTATTTATTTATTTTATTTGTATTTATACCCTGCCCTCCCTGCAGACAGGCTCAGGGCGGCTTACAGTGGTCGGTACAATGTACCTGGTCTACATAACACTTTTAAAGCAGTTTAAAACAATTTTAAAAATTCATAACATTTAAAGTGCTTGAGTATTAATAATTTATTAAATTAGATGGCGAACTCTAAATCTACCGTCCAGGTTCCTGGTTCAGCGATCTTCCGGTCTCCTATGTAGGTATAGCTCTAACTCTGCATTAGGGCCAGCCTTATACTATAGAAGTTCAAGTAGTATCATTGGTGGTAATGGTGGATGGCTCCTAATTGAAAGCCTAGTGGAAGAGTTCCATCTTGCAGGCCCTGCAAGTGAGCCTGGCATCTTTAGGGCCCAGAATAGTTAGCTGATGTTGTGACCCCGACAGTAGTGTTCTCTGGGGTAGAGGCCCATCAGCAGCCTGGCTGCTGCGTTCTGCACTAACTGCAGCTTCCGGATTTGCAACAAGGGCAGCCCCATGTAGAGAGCATTACAGTATGGATCACTGTAGCCAGGTCGCCACGGTTGAGGGAGGGAACCAACTGCTGAATCAGCCAAAGATGATAAAAGCCCGACTTAGCAGTGGCTGATACCTGGACCTCCATTGTTAAGGAGGGATCCAGGAGCACTCCCAAGCTCCTAACCTCTGATGCTGGCACCAGCGGCACCCCATCGAAGGCCGGGAGTGGGATCCCCAACCCCCTACCACCACGACTCAAGCAGAGGACCTCCGTCTTCACTGGGTTTAGCTTCAGCCGGCTCAGCCTAAGCCAACCAGTCACAGCCTGTAACACCCGTTCCAGATCTTCCGGCCTGGAGTCCGACCGGCTGCCCAACATCAGATAGAGCTGAGTGTCATCAGCGTACTGATGACAACCCAACCCATACCTCTGGGCAAGGGGGCGCATGTAGATGTTAAACAGCATCGGGGAAAGCACCACCCCCTGAGGCACCCTGCATTCAAGGGAGTGTCTCCTGGACTGCTGTTCCCCTAGCACCACCCTTTGTCCCTGAACCTGGAGAAAGGAGACAAGCCATTGCAAGGCAAGCCCCTGTATCCCCATGTCAGCAAGGCGGTGGGTCAGCAACTGGTGGTCGACCATGTCGAACGCAGCTGACAGGTCCAGCAACAACAGTGCTGCCAAACTGCCCCGATCCAGATGCCTTAGGAGGTTGTCAGTAAGGGCGACCAGTGCCATCTCTGTCCCGTGTCCCGGGTGAAAGCCAGACTGGAAGGGATCTAATACAGAAGTGTCATCCAGAAAGCCCTGCAGCTGTATCGCCACCCCCGTCTCGATTAATTTGCCCAAATAGGGCAAATTAGAGACCGGCCGATAGTTGGCCAATTTGGCTGGGTCCAGAGATGGTTTTTTCAAGAGAGGGCGGACCATCACTTCCTTGAGTGCCCCCAGGAACCATCCCTCTGAGAGGGACTTGTTGATAATTTCCCTAAGGGCACCTCAGAACCCCTCATGGCCCACTTTAATGAGCCAGGAAGGGCACGGATCAAGGCTGCACATGGTTGGATGCACAGCTGTGAGCAATCTGTCGACTTCCTAGGCTGAGTGGACCGAAATGCTCCAAAGCCAGTGAAGGCGTGCAAGGGGTCTACTAAATCTTTGAAGCGAGAGAGAGTTCCAGAGGCCCCTCTCTCTTCTTGTCAGTGACTGCCCCGATGGAGGTATGGGCACACACAGAAGGGCCTCTTCAGAAGGTCTGAATTGATAGACAGGCAACTCCTGTATAGAGGGCTAGTGTGGCATGGTGGTTAGAGTGTCAGACTAGAACCTGAGAGCCCTGGGTTCAAATCTCCGCTGAGTCATGAAATTCACTGAGTGAACCTGGGCCAGGCTCTCCCAGCCTAGCCTCCCTCAGTATGTTGCCCTGATGACAATATTGGGGTGGGGGGGTAGGGAAGAACCATGTACGCTGCCCTGAGCTCCTTAAAGGAAAGATGGGATCAAAATGTATAGATAGCTGTATAGAGCTGAGGATTTATATATATACTCTCCAAAAGAAATTTTATATGAAATCATAAAGGATTATGTCCGTATAAAAAATAAATAAAACAACAACTTGAAAAGAAGGCACCACAGTATACAAGTGCGGGAAACTCTTCCAGTTGCCGTATTAGAAGAACATTAGAGCTGATCAGGCAAATGAAAGTTTGTAAAACCCACCTGTATATATAACATTAATATCAAAAAGCCCATCAGTCAATAAAAATAGAAGCTACAGTTATGTATTTTTTAAAAAAATTAACCAGACCAGTTTAACCAAGACAATTAACTTGGCCACACAATATGTAAGGCCCTAATGCCAGTTCATTGACTGGAACCTACAAGCAGCATGGGAGCCAGAGAAGCTCTTCCCTTGGTGACAGGGTTTGTTCCCTGTGATCAGTGTCAAGAGGCAATCTCACTGCTGCATTACGAAGTAATTGACGCTTCCAAATAATCTGCAAGGGCAGCCCCATCTAAGGCACATTGCAGTAGTCCAAAACCCAGAAGTATAATCTGCACACAGATAACTGTGGCTAAACATCTGAGGAATCACAGGCCAGGTTGAGGTGTCCTCCCCTAATATGCAGAGAAAATCATATGAGAGGTCCTCAGGATAGGAAATGGATATCCTTCACAAGTCTGGCATGAAAATGGCTTCCTTGTTATGCCTGCCTTAAAGTCAGATGGACAGTGCTCCTGCAAAACCCAGGGCTATTTTTGGGCAGGAACGCACAGGAACGGAGTTCCAGCTGGCTCCAGAGTTGGCCATGCCCAGCAGGAACTCATTAGCATAATAGGCCACACCCAACAGCAGAAACTCATTAGGGTTGGCTACATTAGTGGTGTGTGGCCTAACATGCAAAGGAGTTCCTGCTACAAAAAAGCCCTGGGTTTTGACAACAAACAAGGTAAAAAGAATAAGAAGCAAAAGGTGGGTGTGGCTGGATGACCAAACTTCTGGTAACATGGGGGTGTGGCCTAATATGCCAATGAACTGTGCTATCAGGGGTGTGGCCTAACATGCTAATACGTTTCTACTGTTGGGTGTGGCCTATTATGCTAATGAGTTCCTGCTGGGCTTTTTCCACACAAAAACCCCTGGCAAAACCTATTTCAGGAGCCAGCATATGTTACAAGCGAACAGGAATCTCTGGTGCTATAAAACATTTTGATGGTTTCTGATGGGCAGTGGTGGCTCAAGAAGGAGTGCCAACTGAGGTTGCCAGACCTGGACTCCACTCTTGCTGTCATCAGTTCCCTCTCCCATCCCACTGCACCACTCCAGAGCCAGAGCAGATAATGCTTCTGGTTTCTATATTAAGTGCGCCCAATGGGACTTCCTGAACTCTCTTGAGTCAGTGGCAGCCATGAAGGCAAACATTGCCATTCCCCAGATCTGCCACCTGAGGCCGCTGCTTCACCTTGCCTTAATGGAGAGCCAGCCATACTGATGGGCATATGTTAAGGGAAGACAAGATGCAGACTGGCAGAAGCATTGCCCTCCCCCCTTTGTTACATCTGTGCCGGATCCCTCTGTGATGTGCTTGTGAGTCCAACAGGCCTTGAGATGACCCTTCAGGCTAATCTGTCACCTTTCTCTTGGCAGCTGTTAAACAAGAATTTATCAAGATGACTCAGAGGTACTTTTCTGGCTTCTTTAAGAGGGGAGAGGGAAGATGGTTTGCATAGCCATTGAAGCTAGCGGCATGAACAGAAGCCTATACATTTGGAAATGACAGGCTCACACCCTCACAGCTCAGTGACATATGAGATGCTCCCAGAGCTACACAACGGCTGGAATTTGACATTGCTTCTGTATTCAGGAATGACACAAATATTCCTTTGAATGGTAAGATTTGAATTGGCCATCTAGAGGCATTAAGGAGAGGCCTGCTGGATCAGACGAAAGATCCATCCAACCTGTAATCCTTTCCCCCCGCACTGGCCAGTCAGATGTCGCCCAATAAACCCACCAGCAGGGCATGAAGGTGATGCCCTTCTTCATTTTGGTATTCAGAGATATAACAGCCTCTGACCTTAGAGGTCCTAGTTTGCTGTTGTGGCAATCTCTCTTCCTCCAGGAATTTGACCTTGAACATGTTTGACAGCATGGTTGGAAGGTCACCTTGTTGAAGTGGATGGAGGACCTCCTAGGTGCCCTCCGGAGGGTGCCTTGATTTCACTGACGAGACTAGGCAGTGGCAGATGCTTAAATAATCCCCTTTTAGATCTGTTTTTTCCATAGCAGTTTGTGGCAGACTGCACTGATACAACTTTCCTCCACATTTTCACCTCTGCCGCTGAATTCCTGCTCTGTGACCTTTGGCACTTCTGTGGTCCAACGACCAAGTATACCAAGTGGTATACTTCAGTCACTTCTTGATGACTAAATATTTGATTTAAACCACTGGGTTTAAATTGCCTTCGTTTAAAGCCGCATCCTTTGCATTTCCACCTGCACAAAATCCAGTCCAGAGGCTGTATGATTTCTTTTCATCTGCATGACTGAGTCACTTTTGCAAGGAGGAGCACTGAAGCCCCAACTTGTGACTACGGGAAATGTTCTCTCTGCAACTTCCCAGCCTTATCAGGCAGTGGCCACACATTTTTATCTACATGCCTAAGAGGGTAGAATTTTTCTTTCTGGTTTTTAATAAAGCTTTTAGCAAGCGACATTCTCTGCAGCTTTTCTGCAGTCCTACAGAAATGCAAAACACACACCCGCCTCAGTTTAAATCCATCAGCCCTGGAGAGCTCCTGCAAGAGATTTCTTCTTCATCCTTCCCCATAGGAAGAGCCCTGCTGGAGCAGACCACCCAGCCCGGCATATTATTTCCCCCAGGCACCAAACAAGTGCCTCAGAATACCCACCAGGAGGGGCAACAGAGGCCCCGTCATTCCCTCCCTCCCCAGTTGTCTGGTGTTCAGAGGTACCCTGCCTCTGATCATGGAGGTTCCATTTCACCATGATAGGAAATAGCCATGGATGGACTTTCCCTGTCTGAAGTGCCTCTTCTCCTCCGTCAGCAAGCGCCCAGCATCTTTGATTATGGGGATATCTGTATCCACTCAGTGGGGCGTGTGATAGCTCACACTGGAGATGGACCCCTGGAAGATAACTGCACAGATAATTTCAGGAGACATTTCACATCGGAATCCCTCCCAACCTTTGCAGCTGAGTTCAATCTACATTTCCCCAGAGGTATCCTATTGAAACAACAGAGATGTCAAGGCAATGCATGGGGAAGGTACGACATGTCAGTGGAACATCGCTCCTGGCAGGAGTTATTTATGACTCTGCTTTCTTTTTGTTTGAAAAGGTAAAGGAGGGGGAGAAAGGAACCGAGACAGGAAACAGCAGATCAGAAGGTTTACCATCTATAAGAGGCACACATATGCTCAAATCCTATCCAACTGTATTGTTTAAACATCCTCCCCCACCTCCCGGTCATTTTAGATACAATAACACAAAAGATGCTAGGGGGACAAGAGTTAAATTGCTTCCCAGACAAAATAACATCCAATACTCCTTGGTGGAAATTAACCCCTTCACAGACCCTCCCCCTTAATTCTAGAATCAGGAAAGCTGGCTGCTGCAACATCAACAGTGCAATCCTAAACAGAGTTATGCCCTTCTAAGTCCATTGAATTCCCTGAACTTAGAAGAGGGTAACTCTGCTTTGGATTGTACAGCATGATCCAATATGGCCCAGGCCATCTTTGAGCTGATCGCTCTGTCCTCTGGCACTGTGAGGTGGGGCTCACATAACTGAGCATTCCTCAGGACCCCTCCCCCAGATCCCTGCACGTAAAGGCCAGCATGTCAGGAAAGAAGCCAGGATGGGACCTTTTCTCTAGTTTTTTATACAGAGACTTTTTTTTAGTGGCATATCCATCGACTGTGTGAGTCCAAAGTTATTGTTTCAAATGGTATAGACCAGAAAGAATGTGGGCACAGACCAACTAAGGTGCTGTGGTTTGGATCAGAGAGAGCCATGAATAACAAATCAGATCAGACTTTGGGCTCCTTTGTGGTTCCTGCTGTGAACCTATGTAGCAAAGTTGCCAACCTCCAAGTGGTGGCTGGAGATTCCCTGGGATTACAAGTAATTTCCAGATGACAGAGAACAGCTCCCCTGGAGAAAATGGCTCCTTTGGAAGGTGGATGCTGTGGCATTATACCCCATTGAAGTCCCGCCCCTGCATAAACCCCACCCTCATCAGGCTCCGCCCCCCAAATCTCCAGGTATCTTGCAACTGGCAACCCTACCTATGTAGGGAATATTATACATCCACCATCCACCAGTTTTAATCCCCATCGATTTCAGGGGGGTTAAATATATGCTTAGCTTTGTTGTTGACATTGATGGGGTGTCCCTGTGGCTGAATCGGGTCCTCAGTGTTTCCTCTTCAGTCCTTGGAGAATTATGGGACAAAAGGCCTTTGCTTTTGGGTGCCAGCGGCTGTTTTCCCCGCATCATGCAAATCCCTCCCCGTTCGTAGCCCAAAAGTTGTTGCTTAGCAGCTGAGATGCTTTTGACGTACTGTAGGGATTCAAAGCCAAATTGCAGAAGGGAATGAAAGCTTCGTCTGTCACTCCAATAAATCTTCTTGGTAACACTTGTGTAAAGGATTTGACAGATGGGCTTGAAGGAGCGGTCTGGGGACATAAGGTAGCCTGCGAGACCTAATTCTGAATGATGCGGTGTCAGGATGCAGAGGAGGCATGATGGCGCCTGAAGAGTCCTGACTGCAAACATCCATATTGTTCTGCTCCCCAGTCCCTTATGGACGGAGAGACCTCCGTGAGGCCTATGGAGAGAGCATCAGTTCCCTCAGAGTTTCTCCTGGCCTGTTATTGATTTTCCCCTTCCAAAAGGCAGTTCTCTCTTCTTTGGGAAATGTCCACCGTCAGTTTTTCATCTGTAGTGGGGGCTTTTGCAAATAGCCGGACTGCTCTCTCTATTTTAGCTGAGTAGCACTGACACCCTTGCATTTCACTGTGTGTTTCAGATGTCACTGCATTGCGCAACAGTTCTCTTTTGACATGAGAACCCCCATGTCATTTTTGCTGTTCCCTTCTGCCAACAGAATCCACAGGTCTTTGTTCACTTGCCATTTTCTCTCCTCTCACATGACATTTCCCCATAAAATATGCACTAGGTCTAGTGTTACGTTTGCATCAGCTGCATATCACAACCACTGTCAGGTGAGTCAACCTTCTCACCTGGAAGACACATTCCCATCTACAGTTCTTTGACAGGTGCGTTGGCATGCTACTTGCGAGGAGATTACAAGGCCAAGTCAGAGTCAACAGACACACCACCCCTTTATTTCTTTTCAATATATCATGAAAGCCACAGTGGTGTAATGGCTGAAGTGTTGGACTTAGACCAGGGAGATCTGGGTTCAGATCTAGTCAAAAATCTCAATGGGTGGCCTTGAACTAGTTGTTCTCTTTGGGCATAACTAGCCACCCAGAGTTGTTGCTAAGATAAAATGAATCACTCCCAGGAGATACATGGAGAAAGGGCACAGAACATAGGCATATCCTGCCTTGAACTCCTCAGGGAAAGGGCTCAGGTACAGTAAACAAAATCAATAAATCATAATGCTATATAAATAAAAGTGTAACAACTGCTTTTCTTCCTTCCAATGAACTAACAAGCAGGCCAACAGGACTCCAGTGTTCCGCAAGCAACAATTGACTGGGCCAAAACAATGATCTCATTTGCAGATAGTTTCTTTCTTTTCCTAGTTTGCTCAAAAAAAATTGAGTTGCTGCAGAGCTTTAGGCATGTGAGACTCTCTAGATTAAGAGAGAGCGGGTGGTGATGGTGTACCTCTTATTCCAATATGTCATCTCTTAAAGCTTCAGGGTTTTTGTTGTTTTACGTCCTACAGTATGGCTAGAGAAAGCAGTGACGACAGCTCCAGAGTGAGGGTTCTTAATTGCATTGAGCTGTTTTAAGTCCTACTGATCTTCCTTTCCCTATCAAAGTTGCATGCTATTCTTTATCTCGTTTTTATTTCCCCACTGCGCAGCACAATTAACATCATTACTGTGACAGAAGCAATCTCAGCATTTGTCTAAAGCAGCACTCAGTGGAAAATTGATGCCGATGTCATTTAGATGTTGCAGCTTGTAGATAGTCGATGGCTTGCCAAGTCGTATTCCCCATGGAAAAGTTACATTCCCATGGGAAGCAATGCATACGTGTGACACAGATAGCTAAATACACGTAGCCAAATGTGGAATGGAACAAGAAATGCTAGTTAGCAGCCGGCAACTGTGTTGGTTCTGTCTGGGCAAGAGAAGTCCTCGTGGCAGCAGGACTGGAAGTAGGGTTGCCAGGTGCCTTCCTCCTGCCATGAGGGATTTGGGGGGCATTCCAGGGACATTGCTGATGCGCTGATGTCACTTCTGGAAGTGACGTCATCACGTAGGCGACCTTGGGGTGACGCTCTACATTTGGGGTAAAACTCTATGGTAAAAATGGCTGCGAACATAGAGTTTTGCCCAAAAAGTAGAGCGTCACCCCCGATGTCGCAAGCATGATGACGTCACTTCCAGAAGTGTGGGGGCATCTGTGGGGTGTGGTTTCCCCCACTGACCAGCTGGCTGGTGGTGGTCCAGAGCCCACAAAAGCTGGGGACCCCCTGCCTCTGGCAAGCCTAACTGGAAGACTGATGGGGTTGTCACCTAATTCCCCTCCTTACTACACACACCCCATCCAACATGGCTTTTGTCCATGCAGGTCCCATGGCCCCAGGCATAGTGGTCAAAAGAGACTCTCTCCTCCCCTTTTCACCAGTGGAAATGTTAGTTGGATCCAACCCATGGTTTGTAAGGGCAGCTTCATGCACATAAGTGGATCCAACTCCTTGTTTATACAGAGGTATGTCTGCCTGCCAACGTCAAACATGCCCAACCAGGGACAAGTGTGGGGAAGAAGGACGTCTCTGCCATTTTTCTTGCAGAAAAAGAGTAGGAATCATCATGACCTCCCACCTCTCCCTTCCCAGCCCTCCAGACAGGCAGGGCTTGAAGGTTTTACGTGCACGTTGCTCTCCTGCTGCATGTAGGTGCTAGCCCTCCACTGGCAAGGAGCTGCTAAAGTAATTCAAGCCTCCTTCCCACCCTTTCATGCTGGAGCCTGAAAGATCAGTGGGGAATTAGCCTTGCAGGACATTCACTAGGTAGCATCTTCCCCTGGAGTCCAATTCCCCCCTCCATGAATTTTCATGAATCCTAACTTTTGTGTGCCAAAGCCTGGCAAGCGAGACACAGGAGACAAGCTGTCTCCCATGTCAAGCCCTGGTTGTTTCATTGGTCTCGTTTCCTCATGAGAAGGAGGCAGGGTGCTCTGCGGATTGCAGCCAAATGGGTAGGGGCAGCTACCTCCAGAGCCTGGGAAATGGGTTCAGCTCCCTCCTTCCACACACTTCAGTCCACTGGCCCAGTCAATAGTTAGAAGTTCAAATCCTAATTCTGGTATAATCTAATGCCGTCAAGTGTTCCTTGAAACCACGATACAGCATGTGGTTAGCAGAGAGAGCTCCTCCAGTTTTAAACGAAAAAGAGGGGGAAGAGAATGACCAGTCACAAGCTCTATTATTGCCAGTGTGGTATAGAAATGTAGGTGTCAGGGAAGTGTACAGAAGCCCAGGTTCTGCTGTTTATTCCACCATGATGTTCATTGACTTGTGCTTAATGTATCTCCCAGGATTATTGAGATAAAATGGAAGAGAGAATGATGTACTCTTTGGAAGAAGGGCTGGACAAAAAGGGATCGATAGGCTGGACAATACTGGGCTTGATGGACCTATAGAGACTTCTGGCTTTGAATCAGTAGAGTTCTATATTCCATCAGTGAGCAGCTCACCGCTCCGCTGGGATCTGTAACTCTTCCTAGTTGCTCAATGGGAGGATATTTGCCTCTCTGAGCAGAGAACTCCTGCAAAGCAATTAGTAGAAGTGAGGGGCCCACGATCCATTCCAGAGGGTGGCAAGGTTGGATACTTGCAAGGACCCCATTCCCATGTTCTCCTACAGGAAGTGTGTATACATACACAGACACATATATATTGCTGCACAGAATTCATGTAACAATTCATAAGGAGTAAAAGGGCAGTAGCACAGTCTTCCAACATCTGTTCTAGGGTTGCCAACAGGCCTGGAGGAAAATGTTCTGTTCCTTTAATAGAGGCTTGTTGTTGTTCAGTCGCACAGTCGAGTCCGACTCTTTGTAACCCCATGGACGAGATCCCGCCAGGCATTTCATTCCTGTCTTCCACCATCCTCTGAAGTTTGCTCAATTTCATGTTCATTGCATCTATGACACTGTCTAACCATCCCATCCTTTGCCGTCCCCGTCTTCTTTGACCTTCAATCTTTCCCAGCATCAGGGTCTTCTCCAGTGAGTGCTCCCTTCTCATTTGGTGGCCAAAGGATTTGAGCTTCGGTTTCATTATCTGGCCTTCCAGGGAACAGTCAGGGTTGATTTCTTTTAGGATTGACTGATTTGATCTTCTTGCAGTCCAAGGGACTCTTAAGAGTCTTCTCCAGTACCATAGTTCAAAAGAATCTATTCTTCGGCACTCGGCCTTCCTTATAGTCCAACTCTCGCAGCCATACATGACTACTGGGAATACCATTGCTTTGACCATGCAGACTTTTGTTGGCAGGGTGATGTCTCTACTTTTTATCATGCTGTTTAGGTTCGCCATCACTTTCCTCCCAAGGAGCAGGCGTCTTTTAATTTCATGGCTGCTGTCACAGTCTGCGGTGATCTGGGATCCCAGGAACATGAAGTCTGTCACTACTTCCACGACTTCCCCTTCTATTTGCCAAGGAGTGATGGGGCCGGATGCCATGAACTTAGTTTTTTTGATGTTGAGCTTCAAGCCCACTTTTGCACTCTCCTCTTTTACCCTGAGCAAGAGGCTCTTGAGAGGTCCTCTTCA
>NW_015170304.1:168190-189019 GCF_001447785.1 Gekko japonicus | reverse complement strand
GACTATAAAGGCCACACCATTTTTTCTACGACATTCCTGGCCACAGTAGTAGATATAATGGTCTTCTGAGTTAAATTCACCCATTCCTGTCCACTTTAGTTCACTGATTCCTAAGATATCGATGTTCAGTCTTATCATCTCATTTTTGACCACGTCAAGCTTACCTTGATTCATAGATCTTACATTCCAGGTTCCTATGCAGTATTGTTCTTTGCAGCATCGGACTTTCCTTTCACCATCAGACACATCCACAACTGAGCGTCCTTTCGGCTTTGGCCCAGCGGCTTCACTCTTTCTGGGGTTAGTTGTACTTGCCCTCTGCTCTTCCTCAGTAGCATATTGGACACCTTCTGACCTGAGGGGCTCATCTTCCGGTGTCATATCTTTTAGCCTTTTGATACTGTCCATGGGGTTTTCTTGGGAAAAATACTGGAGTGGGTTGCCATTTCCTTCTCCCGGGGATCACGCTTGGTCTGAGTTCTCTGCTGTGGCCTGTCCATCTTGGATGTCCCTCCACGGCATAGCCCACAGCCTCACTGAACCACGCAAGCCCCCTTGTTACGACAAGACAGTGATCCATGAAGGGGTATAGAGGCTTAGTGGGTGGAAATGAGCAGATGAAGACCCTGGTCACATGAGCAGGAAAATCCGCAGTGGAAGGGAGGCATTTTAGCGCCGGATCAAAAAGATGTGTGGTAACGCAATCATACGGTTCCCCGAGGTGCCGCGCATACAGCGATAGCCAGCGATCACATGGTGATGTTGAAGCGCATCAAAGGCCAGGAAGAACAGGCATGGTGCAATCAGATGTGCTACGGGACACGTGCGTGTGCCGGATGTGCCAGATTAACTCCACTTCTGTGATCCGAAGCTCTCCTGCGACACGCATTTTCCGGTTGCTACTACCCTTTTGCTGGTACTTTTAAAATCCACTTCTTCGGGCTGACGGTATGGGTTGATGACGGGTGCGCTATGCTTCCCAGATGTTGTCGTATGATTGCGCCCGTTTGATGCACCCTCAACCCATCTGTTTCATGGGCAAATCCTCCCGTGTGACTGGGGCCAAAGTTTTTATGGAATGGTGGTAAATAATATCACCTGGTAAATAACATTAAAGCCTCAATTAAAGGGACAGAACATTATTTATCCCGGCAATTGGCAGCCTAATCTGTTCCCCTATGTTCCTCCTCTCATACACACCAGCAATAATTCAGTGAAGACTTCTTTGGATGACTTCTCTGTCAGACATTTAATTGGTGATGAATTGGAGCAGGGCCTTTTCTGTGGTAGCCCCACACTTTTGCTGTTTCTTCCTGAAGGAAGCCCAGCAATTGTGTCCTCTGATGCCTTAAGGAACCATTTACTATAAAAAGGCTTTTGAATGAGAATTGTGACTGGTTTTAGATTTAGCACAGTCCTTTTGTTTTAATGATTGTTATGTTTCTGAGCCTTATTTAAACGATCGTTGTTATCTGTTCTGGGTTTATTAAGAAAAAAGAATATACCTACCCTACATATTCATATTCTCCTATGGTGTGATTTGGAGTTGCATAAGTTTTCACAACCATGTCCTTGATACATTTGCCTCTATGTTTAGATATCTGCACATTCAATGGATAAGGAATATTTCCTTTCATCGCTTGTCAGTATTTCCTTTCATCACTGAGGCAAAAAATGAGGCTGAATTCACCCAGGTAATGGTTAGTAGTTGACTGAAGAAAGAGCAATGTGGTTGGAATAAGGACAGTGTTGGACTAGGGTGAGGGAGGAGACCCCAGTTCAAATCTCTGCTCTGCCGTGGTTGACCTTGGACTCATCTGTCCGTTTTAGCCTAGGCCTAGGGTTGCCAGCTGCCCTGGGGGGGGGGGAAATATCCTTTCTCCTTAACAGAAGTTTAATGTGTAGAGATGGACAGTGGAAGCTTTTCATGGCACAGAGGTAAATAATGTGACCTGGTAAACAACATCCCACAAGCCCCTGTTAATGGGACCGGGCATTTTTTCTCTCCAGGCAGTTGGCAAACCTAAACCAAGCCTGCTTCTCAGGGTTATTTGTGAGGATGCCACGAAAGAGTGGAGAACCATGTACCCCACCCTGAGTTCCTTGGAGGAAGGGCAGGTGGAAGAGAACTGAGGGCGAAGCCTTTTCGTATCCTAAGTGCCCCCCCTTTGTTCTTCCTAGAGACACAATGACATTATACTTGAGAAACTTTAAAATGTCACCTGAATTAAAGTGTTTTCACTAATGAAAGGCTCGGTTGCAGTGTTCCCTCTAAGCTGAGTTAGTGTGAGCTAGCTCACAGTCTTTTAGCCTCCAGCTCACACATTTTTGTCTTCGCTCAGGAAAGGTGGCTCCAGAGCAAACTGATTTGTGCAGCAGCCAAATCGCTCGCTCACAACTTTCATGCCAGTTGCTCCCAAAGTAGAATTTCTGCTCACGCGACTCCACCGCTTAGAGGGAGCATTGCTCGGTTGTAAATCCAGCTGTCTGTGAAATGGCAGCAGAGAAACAAGCTCATAAAAAATTCATTGGTGTACAGAGAATGGGGGGGAGGGTTCTGAATAGGAAGACTCAACAGAGACATTTTCCTCTGATCTGGTGTAGCCCAGCCGTGAGAATGGAGCGGGCCTTTCCTCTCCTAGGAGACTGGCTTGTGGCTCTTTAGACAGCAGGTGGGGGGACCAGCATTAGTGTTTGTTTTTCAGTTCCCCGTGTTAAATGCCTCCTGCCAGTGGAAAATGCTGGACCGGAAGCCTCCTTCATCCTGCGCTAGTCTGTCTATACTTCCCGTGATCTTTCCCCCCACATGCCATATAGCATCTCCAAGCGATGTCTCCCACCTTGCCCACTAGTGGCCTGTGCTGCCTCACTCTGCTGCATGCTGCATGCGTAACTGGAGCCACTGTGCCTGGTTGATTGTTATTGAGGATGTCAGAAATTAAATCTCTCTCTTGGTTAGGGCCTAACTAGAGCCATGTCTGGGAGCAGCTGAAAAGCAGGGGGAGTGAAGAAGCAGTGGCAGGGGAAGGAGTGCTTATTGCTCCCCTGCTTTGCCCTTTTAGGCACTTTCCAGCCAGGGTTTCCAGATGTGTGCTTGCTACAGCTGGGCAGAGAGGAGGGCGCCCTTCAAACGGCAGTTCCCCCACTTTTTTCCCTGCCATTTGCTAGTGACCCAGATTTCCATGTATGACCCTGCAGCTGGGTTTTCCATTCTGTTGCCTTTGGGGCCCTAGAGAAACATAGTACCAGAGATAATGGGAGAGGAGGGTGGGGTGAAGCCAGAGGTGGGTGGGGAAGATTGGGAGGGACTACGCTGGGACCTTGGTGGGAGGGAGCTTTGGGTGGAGTTTTAAACTCTGCAACCAGCCCCTTTTCTCTGCATGGAATTGTTTAGTTTGATTCCTGTTTGCTTTGAAGGCAGACAGCTGATGGGAAAACTTCTATGATGGTTCACACGGTGCTATAGTGGTGCCTCCACTCTGTTACCCCCACGGGGACAGTTGGGCTGCTGGTACAATCAAGACCATATCGAGCTCTGGACATCCGGAAAGAGGAGAACAACAACTCCTTTGCATGAGATAAGGATTCACTTTGCATGATGGTGGGGCTAGGATTCTGAGTTGGGAGGGAGAAGCAGCTGGTTCGTCATGGTTGACGTCTGTACGATGGAGAACGACTTGAAGAAAATGGATCAGTTTTTCTTTCACTGTCATAGCAGAGATCCACAGAGGAAACTGATCTGCAGTAGCTTCAAGATGCAACAAGAAAATATTTCAGTACGCAATGCATAATACAGAATTTGCTCCCACAGGGTGTGATGGCTTGAATCAAAGTGGGGATGAGACAAACTTTATAGATGACTGGCCTGTCAAGGGTGGCTGGCTATGGCAGCTAGATGGGATCTCCCCCTTCAGAGGCAGGATACCTCTAAATGCCAGATTATGGGGAAGAAGCAGCAAGGGATGCTTCTGCAGGGCAGCCCATGGTTGGAAACAGGGTGGTGGGCTAGATGGGTTCTTGGAATGACCCAGCTGGCTGTTAGGTTCTTGGAAAGGGTCTAGTTACAAACAATGCTCCCTCTAAGCTGTGGAGTCTTGTGAGCAAATATTCTACACTGTGAGCTACTGGCATGAAAGTTGTGAGAGAGCGATTTGGCTCCTGCATCAATTAGTTTGCTCTGGAGCCCTCCTTCCTGAGCTAACACAAAAAAGTGTGAGCTGGAGGCTAAAAAACTGAGCTAGCTCACGCTAACTCAGCTTAGAGGGAACACTGGTTACAAAGATTAATGTTATGCTGTCCAGACAGAGGGGAAATGTGTGCCTTCCTTAATATTGGCAAGGATGTGAGGTGACAAGCCCCTCTGTCTACAGGAAGGGTTTGTTGGCATGTTTCCTCAGTCTGAAGCAACCCAAACTCTCATGCGTGTGGCGTAGTTGTAACCTGCGTTTTATGAGTTGTGCAACCTCCTATCCCTGCAAAGTGTGAGATGCATGACTTCATTCATGCAGTTCCTTATATAGGATGGTGTGGGAAAAGAAAGTGTCTTTATTGGTTGAATTGAATAGTGGTGTCACTCCCTCTAGTGGGTAGCTTTTGTTATGGCATTGGTTCCACATCTTGGGCTTCTTTGACAATGCTATTCCAGGGCATTGAGGTTCCTGGTGGTGTAGTGGTTACTGCGGTAGACTGGGACTTTGGAGATGTTGCTTCAAGTCGCCACTCAGCCACCAAGCTCCCGGGGTGATTTTGGACTAGTTATTCTCGCTTGGACTAACCTATCTTGTGAAGAACAGAGCAAAGGAAAGATTCTATTTGGCACTCTGAATTCCTTGGAGTGAAGGGCCGGATAAAAGTGTACTAGAAGAGACAGGGGCCACATGTTATATGAATGAAAGCTTGGCTGCATTGCCGTGCATATATTCAACATGGAGCTGCACTCAATCCTGGCCCCTGACAGGTGACCCTCTTTGTTATTTTTCGGTGTGTGCTTGAAAAAGGAATTAAAGGGCTGCAATTCGCTGGTAGAACTGAAGGTCCCAAGTTCAGTTCCTAAGAGTGCCTGTTTAAAAGGATCAGGCAGTAGGTGATGTGGGAGACCTCTGCCTGCAGAGGCTCTGCCAGCGAGAGTAGAACATACTGACCTTGATGAACCAGTAGCCTGATGCAATATAAGGAAGCTTCATGCAGTACATTGCAGCTGATAAGTGGGTGTATGAATTCTTAGAGGGGCCCACAGGAACAGGCGAGTCCTAAAGCTGGATTCTCAGATGGCGAGGGGCCTGGAAAACCTAGCCGAGAGGAAGTGCAAGCTGAGCAAATTCTCCTCCTCCTCGCCCCCCCCCCCGTGGTTTCCCCACAGAATTTAGCATCTCACTCAAAATGTGTTGGGATTTTTTCCCAAATGAATTTTTGTATGCTGGTGGGCATTTGTAGCTGCTTAACAAGGGATCCTAGCTTTCAAAAAATGGCCCGTGAGATTATGAAGGGTGCCGGAAGGCAGCCTTTAACAGAAGATCCCCGAACACTTAAAAGTCCTGCCCTGCCACCTTCTGAACAGGCTCAACAAATTAAGGAACAGTTGGGAAACTTCTCCTTGAACTGGCAGACTGTCATTACGTTTATGAAAATGTGCTATAATCCACATATTTATTCATAAAGGACATGTTCAGTTGTCTGGATGTCATTAGCCATGTTACTTTTGTCTTTTAATATTAATTTTTTTTAAAAAAAAAAAAAACCAACCCACCATCTCCTTTGTGACTGAGCCCCCCCCCCGGAGCAAGCAGCAGTCGGGGGGGGGAAGGGGGCTGAGCAGGCAGACTCAGAAGTCCCGTGCTTCTGCGATGGAGGAAGGACATCTTCACACAAGACATAATTACATGATGGGACTCGCTGCCACAGGACGTAGCGAGAGTCGCTTGGTTAGCTGAAAAGAGGACTGGACAGATTCCTGGAGGACAGATCGATGGAGGGCTCTTAGCCGCACTGGCTGAATGGGACCTCCCTGTCCAGAGGCAGAATCCCAGGGGGCAACAGCAAGGGAGTCTTTGGACTCTGTGGCCCAGCTTGTCAGCCTTCTAGGACCATACAGTTGCCAACTCCAGGTTGGGAAATTCCTGGAGGTTTGGGGTGGCACCTGGGGAGGGTGGAGTTTGAGGGGAGGGGAGGGGAGGGGAGGGACCTCAGCAGAGCATATGGCCACAGAGGCCACCCTCCAAAGCTGCCATTTCCCCCAGGGGAACGGATCTCTGCAGTCTGGAGATCAGTTGTGATTCCAGGAGATGTCCAGGGCCCCACCTGGAGGTTGGCAACCCTATCTAAGGAGCCTGTGGCCAGCCACTGTGGGAAACAGGGTGCTATCTAGAGAGTCTGTTGCTCTAATCCAGGAGGAATTTGTTCACATGTTAATCCATGTAGGCATGAATGCCTGTGGGTTGATGGGGGGGGGGGCAGAGGGCCCAAACCAGCAGGCTTCGCTGACCTACCTCCATACCCTTTCCCTAACCTGTGAAAAGAGCTTCTGTTGACAGGCCTTGCAAAACAGAAGGGGCCAGTAGGCCTGGTCCCTCCCCTGGCCTCTGTGTAGAAGAATACACAAACAGTCCTAGTTTATTTAAGACAACTGGTTATGGGAGGCCAGTTATGTAGTCATAAGGCACCATACTCAGGGATGTCGCCAAGCAGAAGTCTTCAGACTTTGCTGATCTCTGCATCTCCTTGCCAGGAAAGACTTCACCCACTAACGTCCCGCAGATTGGGCTGCTGGGAATTGGCATCAAAGCAAGGGTCCCGAGATAACAAACTCTCTCAAACGAAACGCAGGTTAATAGTATTTTTGCAAAGAGCATTTGGATGTGGAACATTTAAGAATGGGAATATAAGAAGAGAGAGCACAAAGGCCACGTCCCTAGATATGATAGAGCAGCGTTAGGAAGGGAAAACCGGGACAAAAACCCAGAGGAGGGAACGCTTGGCTCTTTGAAAAGGCCGCTATGAACAAGGGAAAAGATCAGGATGGTGGCCTGTGAGGCATTGCTGCCCTCTCCTGGTGCGTAGCTGCAATGCGGCACTCTGCAGGCATTAAAAAGCTTAGAATAGCTCTCCTTACTCAGCTACTGGGCAAAGGGGAAACAATAGGACGTTAAGCGGCTTGACATAAGACCATCAGAATTCATGGTTTGAAAGTGCATGATGTACAAAAGATGTAATTAAGTACACTTGTGCCTGGACATTGTTCCTCACGTAATCTATTTTGCTGCTGTCCTTTTTGCCAATCCACCCCCCCCCCCACTTACTGTCTTCCCTGCCACGAGCATTAGGCATTCAGTGTAGTTAGTCTTCACTTACTTCATTCTGGTCTTTGCTTCCCTGGATATTTGGTATCCACTATACTTGTACTTTCTTACCGGGACTTTCCCCTTCACTTTAACATATTTAGGTTTTCACTTACCTGAATATTAGCTCCTTACTCAATGTATTTCAGTCCTCCTTTGTTACTGACTTATGGGGTTTCTTGAGCAAGAGAGAAGTCGAGGTGTCTTGCCATTGCCTTCCTCTGTAGAGTCTTCTCCCATCCATCTACCAGCCCCACCTAGCGTCCATGCTTTGCCATGCTGCCTTCTCTTCCCCCACTCCCAGGCAATGGTCCTCACTCGGTTTTAGTCTTTACTTAACTGGACATTTTCAAGGATGGGATCCATGTTAGTCTGTCTGTAGCAGTAGAAAAGAGTAAGAGCCCAGTAGCACCTTAAAGACTAACAAAATTTGTGGCAGGGGATGAGCTTTCATGAGTCACTGCTCACGTCTTCAGATACAGCTAGAACGGGAGTCCATCTGTCTTGAAGTAGTTGTGTTGAGAACAAACCTACAGAGTTCAGTGGCAAGATCTGCTGTGGTGTTGTCAGGGATTATGTTTTTAATGGGGATGTTGGTGTACAGAGACTCAGCATCAGGGGTTCTTTCGTAGAAAAAGAGGTGCAGGAGCTCATTAGCATAACTTATTTGCATATGCCACACACCCTGACATCACCAGAAGTGTGTCAGAAGGCAACACCCACCGCTCAGGCTCCACTGGACTGTTTTGAGTTGCTAGCTATGGGGGGGGGGGATATGTGCAGATCTATCCTCGAAGAAGAGGGAGAGCTTGTGCCTGAATAAACCTTGGCCTTAAAGGTGCCACTGGACTATTTTGGAATGCTAGCTGGGAGGAGGAGGGAAAAAGAAGGAGGGAAGGAGAGAAAGAAAGAGAAGGAAAGAAGGAGGGAAGGAGGGAAAAAGAAGGAGGGAAGGAGAGAAAGAAAGAGAAGGAAAGAAGGAGGGAAGGAGAGAAGGAGAGAAAGAAAGAGAAGGAGGGAAGGAGGGGGAAAAGGAGGGAAAGGGAAAGAAGGAGAGAAGGAAAGAAGGAGGGCTGCTTCTTGCTCCTCGTAGCCTGGGGCTGCTGGGAGCAGGGGGAGGGGCTTGTTGCATGTGCCCACCCCCTGGGGTCTTTACTGCCGGAGCTCCGCTCCTGTTCGCTCCTGCAGGAAATAATCCCTGCTCAGCATCCATGGTGGCTAAAACACTGTTTTCTGGGAGGTGGTTGATGGACTGCAGTTTCCTCATGAAATCCATAACTACTTCATATTTGGTGAGGACTTATACCTCCAAGTCAATGGCACAGCCATGGGCACCCACATGGCTCCACAGTATGCCAACATTTTCATGACAGATCTAGAACAACATTTTCTGAACCCATTGGCACCTCTCCTTCGCTCGAGATTCACTTGATGAGACTTTCATTGTCTGGACCCATGGCAAAGAAACCCTCGAGAGATTTCACCAGGCTTTCCACAACTTCCACCCCACCATCAATCTAACTATGATTTACTCTACACAAGAAATGGACACCACAGTACAGATACATAAGTACCACATTATACTGGAAACCGACAGATCAGCAAACATATCTACATGCCTCCAGCTACCCCCCAACCACATCAAACAATCCATTGTGTATAGCCAAGACCTACGCTATAGTCGCTGCTGCTCCAACCCCTCAAATACTTTCAAATCTCCAGGGCCGGATGGCTTGCATCCCAGGGTGCTAAAAGAAATTGCAGATGTTATTTCAGAGCCTGTGGCTCTAATCTTTGAGATTTCCTGGGGTACTGGTGTTGTGCTGGAAGACTGGAGAAAAGCTAATGTTGTCCCGATCTTCAAGAAGGGGGGAAAAGATGGACTCAGGAAATTACAGGCCTGTCAGTTTGACATCAGTACCTGGAAAAATTCTAGAGCTGATTATTAAATGCTCTCTCTGTGAGCACCTTGAAAAGAATGAGTTAATTGGTAGTAGCCAGCATGGGTTTATCAAGAATAAGTCATGCCAGACCAACCTTATTTCCTTTTTTGACAGAGCTACTAAAATGGTTGACTCTGGCAATGCTGTAGACGTAGTGTATCTAGATTTCAGTAAAGCATTTGACAAAGTTTCTCATGATATCATTGAAGATAAACTGGTTAAATGTGGGCTGGATGGTGCAACTGTTGGATGGATTCATGGTTGGTTGAAAAATCGTACCCAACTGGCTCTGCATCTACGTGGAGGGAAGTCCCGAGTGGAGTGCCACAGGGCTTGGTCCTGGGCCCGGTGTTGTTCAATGTTTTTATAAATGACCTGGAAGAAGACATAGATGCTTATCAAATTTGCAGATGACACGAAGCTGGGTGGGATTGCTAATTCTGAAGAAGACAGAGTCAGGATTCAAAATGATCTAGATAGGCTGAAACAGTGGGCTGAGACAAATAAAATGAATTTCAATAGAGATCAGTGCAAAGTCCTACAGTTAGGTACAAAAAATCAAAGGCACAGATATAGAATGGGAGGGACTTGGCTTGACAGCAGCACATGTGAAAGGGATCTAGGTGTTCTGGTTGATCACAAGCTAAACATGAGCCTGCAGTGCGATGTGACTGCAAAGAAAGCTAATGCAATCTTAGGATGCATTAACAGAAGCATTGTGTCCAGATCACGGGAGGTGGTAGTTCCGCTCTATTCTGCTATGGTCAGGCCTCACCTGGAGTACTGTGTCCAGTTTTGGGCACCACATTTTAGGAAGGATGTTGACAAGCTCAAGCGTGTCCAGAAGAGAGCAACCAGGATGGTGAGAGGGCTGGAATCCAGAGCAACCAGGATGGTGAGAGGGTTGGAATCCAAGTCTTATGAGGAAAGGCTGAAAGAGTTGAGTATGTTTAGCCTGGGAAAGAGAAGGCTTAGAGGGGACATGATTGCAGTCTTCAAATTTTTGAAGGGCTGTCATGTAAAAGATGGAGCAGATCTCTTCTCTCTTGCTCCGGATTGCAAGACTAGATCTAATGGGTAGAAATTACAAGGGAGTCGATATCGGCTAAATATCAGGAGAAACTTCCTAACTGTAAGAGTGGCTGAGCAGTGGAACAGACTGCCTCGGGAGGTGGTGGATGCTCCTTCGCTGGACGTTTTCAAGCGGAGGCTGGATGACCCTCTTTCGGGTATGTTGTAGGGCTATCTTTTGGCTATGCTCCTGCAGAGTGGGGGGGTCCCTTCCAACTCTAACATTCTATGATCCTATGACCAAGATACTCACTTGAAGGATCTGCAACACGCAGTTTTGCAAATACAATATCCTCCTGAGATGGTGAGAAAGATTATTGGAAAAACCAGAATGATAGCCCGGGGACAGCTTGCTACAAGACAAGCCCAAAGAAAATGACAACCGAACACCACTGGTGGTCACCTACAGCCCACAACTCAAGCCAGTTGTGGCTTACTAATGAGCTACACCTTACTAATGAACTACAGCCCATGCTGGATAGTGACATTTCCCTCATACAGGCACTGGGGGGAGCTGACCTCTTCTTGCTTACAGACAGCCTGCTAACCTAAAACAACTTCTCACCCACAATGATAATCTACTTAGTAGTAACATGGACTCTGGTACCAAGGGCTGTACAGAGGAGGACTTACCTGGAGCACCGCAGCAAGCGTGGCCGTGGGATCGCCGGCGCGCTCGTTCTCCGCAGCAATCCAGCCTCCCGGCCGAACTGCACATGCGCACACATGCACAGTTCAGCTGCCTCCCTCCCTCTTCAGTGGCTTCCCCCCGGCATCTGATCGTGCCGGGGAGGAAGTGCGCGGCGGCTCAGGGGATCCATGTGATCCCGCCACCGCGTGTCTTTTTTGGTGCGGCTTTAAAAAGCCACACTTTGCCTGTGTTTTCCCCCCCTGTGGCAGGGGCCCTGGACATTCAGTTGCTGATCTAAGAGTAGCAGTTCTCTTCCAAAGGAGTTTCAAAGGCAGATTAGAAAGAGAGACTGCAGAATTGCAACTGATAATGAAGTTCAAGACAATGCATCCACCTGGATTAAATCAAGACCTAGGTTTCCTGTCTCATTACCAATGCTGAGTTCTCCACACCTACTACCTCTCTGCATATCACACCTATTCCAATCATACCCGCTATTGTCATTTGCCTGCTAATATCTCTTGGCATCTGAAATCACTCCACTTTCCAATAAGCAGGACAGATGGACTCACATTCTAGATATATCTGAAGAAGTGAGCAGTGACTCAGGAAAGCTCATACCCTGCAACAAATTTTGTTAGTCTTTAAGGTGCTACTGGACTCTAACTCTTTTCTATTGGACATTTTCCATTCCCTTACTAAGATACTTGATCCTCTCTTAGGCTTCTTCCATATGGTAACAGTTCTCCATGCAGCTCTTGCATCCACACAACAGTTTTCTTTGCACTTTACTTGCCTCTGTCTCTCACAGCTGCCATTCCTCTCTGTTCTACCAGAGGCCTTTCTTAGACTTTTTAAAATGGCCATTACTAGATTTCCGTAGTTCTCTAATGCTATAATATACCAACTTCTCTAAATGCCAGTTATTTCTTTAGAAAAAAATAAGGTATAAGGGGTACACCTTTTCCAATATATCTCTACAGTGAAAAGTGCTTAAATTTTTTAAAATGAAAACTGTGAATTCAGAGGAGCTGATAAATTATGGCAATACATCTTTATAACCTTATCATGTGGTAATAATGTAGCAATTGCTATTTTTTTTAATAAGCCCGAATAAAGATTTTCCGTGAAATAGGGAAATGGCAGCCATTTAGGGAATTGGGGGGCGGGGAGGAAAATAGTGCCACTGTGAATGGGACCTTAGTTGTACACTTTCCTGGCCATAGAGCATGCAAAGATGCTTTGACTATGATCTTTCCAGGTTTGGACTAGATCATGTCAAAGGAGAAGAAAACTTCAAAAGTAAAAAATTAGGGGATAATGTTGTATGACTGCTCAAAGAACCCTACTACATTTTGGATGACAATCTGAAGCAAAACCTCGTGTAGAAAAAAAAAACCCTTATGGTATGTAGGTCCACACTTACTATATTTGATTCTCATGTACATGTGGCCTACCCTTACAGATTCATTGTTTAGATCAGTAGAAAAGAGTAAGCATTAGCACCTTAAAGACAACTTTATTCAGAAGTGAGCAGTGACTCACAAAAGCTCATATGCTACCACAAATTTTGTTAGTCTTTAAGATTCTACTGGACTCTTACTCTTTTCTACTGCTACAGACTAACACGGCTACCCATCTTGATCTATTGTTTAGATCAGCAACATTTACATCTTGGTAGGTCTTCATTCTCAATCTGTAATTTACTCAGAAATGAAGTTGAATAGATTTATGCATTTACGTGAGAAGGTCTGTATTCTTGTCTGCAATGCCGCATGCCACACAACTCCTACTGCCATAGTCTCTGTCCCCCTTCTCTTTTCTTTCCTCTTCTGCTCACCTTGGCAGCTTCTTTTACTTTATTACTATTTATTAATTGTCTGTACCACTCCAAAGTGATGCTCTCAAGAGTGGTTTGCAATTGAAATCAAGCCAATCAAACTTAAATAAACTGGACAATGAAAAACACTTTTAGAACAACATGTGTGAGACAAGATTAAAGCCCAAATAATACAGCCGATTAAAGCTTTTCTACATTCACATTTCCCTCACTTCTAAGTTCCTGTTGCTTTGGGGAGCTTTTTCCATTCTGCGCGTTTCCCTCCCTCTTCCAGCATACCTCCCTGAAGATTTGAACTGCAGGTTTTTATGCTGGACATAAACTGATGTGATATCAAATAGACCACTAGAGGGAGCACAACACATGCAGAACTGGAAGGAAAACCCTGAAGCAACAGGAATGCACAAATGAGGAACATGAGATTGTGGAAAAGCCCAATAATGTTCTGGTCAACTACAACTACAAGTGTAGCTGCTGCATTTTGAACCCGTTGTTTTAATATTCCTGGGTCCACAGATGAAACCTACTAGAATGAGGAATGGCTTAAAACAACTTTAATGTAAAGAGCAATTAACATGCCTTGTTCATAGGATTGCCAACTGTCTGGAGAAAAAAAGTCTAGCCCCTTTAATAGAAGCAATTTGGGCTGTTATTTACCCGGTGATGTTGCTTACCTTCATGCTATGAATAGCTTCAGCTGCCCAATTTCCGCACATTAGCCCAATTTCCGCACATTTCATTGGACAGGACGTTTTTTCTCCAGGGCTGTTGGCCACTTTACCAGTTTCTGAACCTAGACTTAACTGAAGGCTGTCTCACAAATTACCAGTTTCTTACCACTGGTATATAAGGGAATATCTCTAAATTATAAATTCTGTCATTACCGTTGTTTGCATGAACAGTCTTAGAGGGCATCCCTACAGAAAGAGTTTTACCATAATAGACGGAGGTCCTGTGCGTGGGTCAGGGTGGGGCGCTGGTGGGGATCCCACTCCCGACCTTCAGTGGGAAGCCATTGGTGACAGTGCCAGAGGTTAGGAGTTTGGGAGTGCTCCTGGACTCTTCCTTAACAATCATCTGGCCTGTGCTGAAGGCTCTGCACTGGCTGCCAATACCATACCGAATCCGTTTCAAGGAACTAGTGCTTACATTTAAAGCCCTATATGGCCAGGGTTCGATGTACCTGAGGGACCACCTTTCCCCACATATACCCCAGAGAGCACTGAGATCAGGGTCACAGAACCGGCTGACCCTCCCTGGCCCCAAGGAGGCCAGGCTCGCCGTGACGAGGGCCAGGGCTTTTTCGGAGGCGGCTCCTCACTGGTGGAATAAGCTCCTGGAGGAAATCAGGGCCCTGCGGGACCTTTTGCAGTTCTGCAGGGCCTGCAAGACAGAGCTCTTCCACCAGACTTTCAACTAGGAGCCACCCCTCCACTATTATCACCAACAAGCCCGGCCCTCGGCTTTTAACATCTGCTAATTTCCACCAAGTGACGCGGGACGGCAGAGAGCTGGAACTTAGCAGTTGTCTAGATACCTGAATGCCCCATTGTAAGTAATGAATTATACAATCAACTAGCACTTTAGGATTTTTATACAATTTTATATTTTTATTAAGTACTGTACTGCTGTATATTGTTTTATTGGCAACTGGTGCCATTGTTGTAAGCTGCCCTGAGCCCGTGCAGGGAGGGCGGGGTAGAAATTGCATTAATAAATAAATAAATAATATAGCCTAATGATTCCCAGGGCATAAATGACAAAGGTTCCAGGATGGGGCACAATTAGTGCACCAAGAGCATTTGAGTGAAGGCATTCCCAGTGAACCCTGGCCTGAGTCCACTGGGTCTAGGAGCACCCACATGTTAAGAACCTGCTCTTTTTGGGGTAGGGTGGAGTACAACCCCATTCAGAGGAGGCCACGCCCCCTCGCCTTGTTGAGGTTTTGACCATCTAGATTAGACTTTTGTATGATGTTATACTTTCTATTAGGAATTTTTAAGCTCTTAAGGTCTTCAAAGAATCTAAAGATGGTAAGAATTTCTTTGCTGGATCAGACTATCTAGTCTGGATTTCTATACCTGACAGTAGCTGGCACGAACCTAATGCCCCACCCCCCATGTTTGTTTACTGACTTGGTTTCTCATTTCTAAAAACACAGGAGCCGAACCAGTACAGCTCTAGTGCAAAGTTCAGTGGATCAGCATCTCAGATGGTGATTCTAAAACATTCCGTGAAGAACAATTTGGTTTTAAAATAGCTTGCAGATTATCATAGGTAATCTGTCTGCAGGGTCAGGAACAAAAAAAAAGTCAGAAGAAATGTTATGAGACTGCTGATGGGGTGTTGACAGTTCTTTGAAAACTTGGCATCAGTCGGGTGGCTGTGGAGCATTTTTATTAAAAGGCAAAGAATTTTGTATTTTTCCCATGAAGTCCTTTTTGCCACCAGGGGGCAGTGCAAAACAAGCAATCACTATTGAATGGCTTTTAGGGAATAAAACTTTATGCAAAGTAAATTTGGTTCCAGAGTCATTCCAGCTCCAAGGAACCCTGGGAGTTGTAGTTTGAGAAACATGTTAACTGACATTGTTTCACACACAAAAAAACAACAACCCACCCCTAATTTCTTCCACAAACTACAACCGCAGAATTTTTGGGAGCAAAGCTAGTCAATGCTTGTTAAGGCCGGATTTACGTGTGCCTTTATCACACAAAGGTCTATGGCTTTTCCCTGCCAGCCTTGAGTTGAGAAATACCTGGAGATTTGGGTGTGGAGCCTGAGGAAGGCAAAGTTTGGGGAAGGGACGGAGTTCAGCGGGGTATAATGCCACAGAGTCCGCTTTCCAAAGCGGTCATTTTCTCCAGGTGAACTGATCTCTGTCACCTGGGGATCAGTTGTAATCCCAGACATCCAGCTGCCACCTGGAGGTTGGCAACCCAACTTTCCTCATACATGATCTCCTTTATGCCATGCATGCAGGTTAGGGTTACCATGTCCAGGCCGGGCAACCCTCCATCTGAAGCAGCCATTTTTCTCCAGGGGAAGTGCTTTGTGTAGTCTGGAAAACAATTTGTAATTCCAGGAGAACTCTGGGCCCCACCTAGGGACTGACCACCCGAGCCCCACCTGAAGGCTGACAACCAGAGGTCATTTCGGGGGGGAACGTCCGCTTTCCAAAGCGGTCATTTTCTCCAGGTGAACTGATCTCTGTCACCTGGGGTTCAGTTGTAATCCTAGACATCCAGCTGCCACCTGGAGGCTGGCAACCCAACTTTCCTCATACGTGATCTCCTGTATGCCATGCATGCGGGTTAGGGTTACCCCTATGGCAACTGTTTAATATTTTATGCCAATAAAGGTATTTGTTTGTTTGTTTGTTTGTTTGTTTGTTTGGGTTAGGGTTACCAAGTCCAGGCCAGGCAACCTTCCATCTGAAGTGGCCATTTTTCTCCAGGGGAAGTGCTTTGTGTAGTCTGGAAACTATTTGTAATTCCAGGAGAACTCTGGGCCCCACCTAGGGACTGACCACCCGAGCCCCACCTGAAGGCTCCCTCTAAGCTGTGGAGTCTTGTGAGCAAAAATCCTACTTTGTGAGCTACCGGCATTAAAGTTGTGAGCAAGCGATTTGGCTACAGCATAAATTAGTTTGCTCTGGAGCCCTCCTTCCTGAGCCAAGACAAAAATGTGTGAGCCGGAGGCTAAAACTGTGAGCTAGCTCACACTAACTCAGCTTAGAGGCAACACTGCTGACAACCCTCCTTATCCGCCTCCAGGTGGGGCCTGGAGTTCTCCTAGAATCACAGCCGATCTCCAGAAGGATACAGCAGATTCTCCAGATGGAAACAGTCGATTAGGCAGGCAAAAATAGAAGTCCTGAGTGACATCACATTCCCACTGAGCTCCCTCCCCAAACTCCATCCTTGCCAAGCACGACTCCCAAATTGTGTTGCCAACTCTGGGTTGGGAAATTCCTGGAAATTTGGGGGTGGAGGGCAGTGTTCCCTCTAAGCTGAGTTGGTGTGAGCCAGCTAACAGTCTCTTAGCCTCTGGCTCATACATTTTTGTCTTAGCTCAGGAAGGGATGGCTCCAGAGCAAACTAATTGATGCAGTAGCCAAATCGCTCGCTCACAATGTTAATGCCAGGAGCTCACAAAGTGGAATTTTTGCTCACAAGACTCCACAGCTTAGAGGGAGCCTTGGTGGAGGGGAGGGACTTCAGCAGGGGCTAATATCGTTGAGTCAAAAAAAAAAACCCCTCCGGTAGCCATTTTCCCACAGGGTAACTGATCTCTATATTCTGGAGATCAGTGGTAATCCCTGGAGGTCTCCAGGCCCCAACGGGAAGCTGGCAACCCTACCAATCTCCAGGAATTTCCCAAGCCAGAGGTGCCTGGCAATCCTATGCAAAGAGTGGATTTTGCGGCTTCTTTTAGGATGCGAGGACACACCAAAGCTCTTTCATGAGGGCTTTCAGAGGAGGAGGCCTGCTACACTGATCTTTTCTGGGGGGAGGTGGAGGAGTAAACTGTCCCTCCATAACACTCTTACCTGATGAAGCGTGCATGCCCACGGATTAAACTTTGTTGGTCCTGATGGTGCCGCTGGACTCAAGCGTTACTCTTATCCCTAAACACCCCATAACACTCTCCATAATGCAGTGGTTGTCCAGGCTGCCCTAAACAAAATGGCCAACTGGGCTGCTATCCCCACGCCTCCTTTATTCAACCCCTCCCCGCATTTTAGCCCACTTCATTACTCTGGTGCATCCATCCCTGCTATGTAAGATGACAAATTTGCACGCTAGGGTCAGTAAATCTCAATTTGTTCATGCTGTATGTAAGCAAATGAAAACAGATTTGTTTTCTCGGAGCTGACGGGAACTCTTTCCTATTTTTAAGAATAACTGAAATGTACTCATGTCAAGAGAATCAGGCATGTGCTGATTCTAGTCGGGGACAGCCTTGGAGCATGCACCCTGGTCCTTTTGTTTCTGTCATTGAGCAGATAGTTGAGTAGAGAGCCCATTGCATGCACCCCGCTCTGAGTCCATCGGCCCAAGCAGGAATCTCTGGATCCAGCCCTGGCAAGTGCCCTTAACCGTATGATGAGAGAAAGGTCTGGGAGGGCCAGGACCCCTGAGCTGAACTGCTGCCCTCCCTCACTGGTCTCTCTGCTGGAACACGGGCAGATCCACAGGCTTGTGGGAGCTCCGTCAGCATCAGGTGATCCTCCTTCTGCCGCCTACATGGAGCTCTCTCTGGTCTGGCCTGTTTTCAGGGACCGCCTCTGCCAGCTAGGGGAAGGTGTGTGCCAAAGCAGAGTCCTCCCCCAGGTTTTCCCAGACTTCTACTGCTGTGATATTTTCTGTCTTTTAAAATCTGGTTTTTCCTTCCTCTTTGGTCTTCTTTGGCTTCTTGGTGACTCTTAGGAGGGTGCTCTGATTCCATGATTCTGCTCTTATGTGTTTTTTAGCCATTTTCTGTCTTTTCGGATGCTGCTTTGGCTGTTACCTCTGCATTTTATTTATTTTCAAAAGATGTCCCTGCTGTGCGTCCAAGCAGCCATGGGCTTATGAGGCGGCTCATAGCCTTTACCTTGATCCAAGCATAGTAAAAATTGAAGGGGAAGAACTGACAAATTTATAAATGATAATTAAATATTTAATAGGCCAAGACGCAATAAAAATGCTTTTCTGCATCCCCATACACATATGCTCCTCTGGCCAAAGAAAAACCTCAATTAAAAGTGCGGAAGAAAAGGAATGTATCAGCCCGATGCTTAGGGTTGCCAGCTCTGGGTGGGGAAATACCTGGAGATTTTGGGGGTGGAGCCTGAGGAGGGGGTGGGGTTAGGGAAGGGGAGGGGAGGGACTTCAGTGGGGTATAGTGCCATAGAGTCCACCTTCCAAAGCAGTCATTTTCTCCAGGTGAATGGATCTCTGTCACTTGGGAAACAGTTGAAATACCAGGAAATCTTCAGCCACCACCTGGAGGTTGGTAACCCTACCAATGCCTGAAACTAGCAAGGTCAGAGGCTGGGTGAAATTCCACCAGAAGGAAGTTCTAAAAATGGGGGCCACCACTGAACAGTTCCCCTTGTAGCCACCAACCTGACTGCAGAATAGTTTTTATTCCACTTAAAATTTTATGCACTGCTAGCTTTGCATTTTTGAAATGTCCTTTATTGTATTAAAATATAGCACATTTTAATGGAATAAGTGTACTATAAGTATTTTAAATTGAGTTACATATAAGTATTTTAAATATATAGATTAAAAATAAAAAATGCTGGTGCCTTGCCAGGCACAGTTCTGATGTTCTGAGCAGGATGCGTTGGGACACAGTGTAGATTTATTGCAGATTTATTGCACAGAATGTTTGTTCCTCTTTCAACATCCAGCTGTTCATGATTAGGGATAGGCATGACCCAGGAAAATGCAGTTTGGTTCAGTTTGTGGTTCGTGTTGTGCTCTATTTGCGAACCACAAACCATTATGAACTTTTAGAGGCTGAACAAATCATCCCTGGGGGGCATGCTAGAGACACCAAACTCACAGAGGATCTCCAGCTGACTCCCCTCTACCTGACTTACCTGTCCTTGGTGGGGATTGTATTTACAGGGTCCGAGTTATGGCACTCCAAAGAAGGTGCCCCCAGGGAAGTGCTTTCTGGGGAAATGACTCCAGAAAGCACTTTCCTGCGGGCACCTTTTTGGGAGGCCATAACTTGGACCCTGTAAATCCAGTCCTCACCAAACTTGGCAGCAGATAGAGGAGAATCAGCCGGAGGTCCCCTGTGAGTTTCATATCTCTAGCTTATACAGAATCCATTCTATACACTCCTAAACCTGCACCTGTCAAAATGATCAGTGCAGGTTCAGGAGGTTCAGGAGTGTATAGAACAGACGCTGTGCAAGCTAGAGACACCAAACTCACAGGGGATGTCTCCTGGATGCTCCTCTACATGCCTTCCAAATTCTGCCCTCTCGCATTGCTTTGAGGTTTTGCAAACATTTAGATGGAGCGGAGACAGTCTGTCTGGAAACATATCTATTCACAAAATGGCAGGAATCTCCATTAGCAGCTTGAAAGTTCATACCAGTTGACCTGCCATGAACTCCACCTAAATTCATCACGAACTTTAATTCGTGAGCCAGTTTGTGCCCATCCCTATTCATGATAGACTGATGACACCCTTGGTATTTGTCAGTGTGTATAATAAACAGAAATTGCTTTGTTACTGTACAGGATTAGCCCCCTCAAGCCAGTCCAGGGATGGGAGGGAACCCTGTACTTTTCAGTACATTAAACAACAAACCACGAGATGGTCTATACCATCTCTGGTTTCAGAACAATATGCCACCAGAACCTCTTTTCACTAGTCCCTGCCTTTCCTAAGGGAGAGATTCCAAACCCTTAGTTGGCATCTGGGACAGAACACCTTAGCAACTCACTCCAGAGATGCACACTTTCACTCTCCAATGGTAGCGTATATGGTGAGTGTTTAGGTCACAGGATTTAGCCTTGGAATTCAGGTACAACATCAAAGACAATTTTAACAATCAGAGGGATCTTTATTTAGTACAGAGTTTAGCATAGACTACCAGAGGTTACAAAAATAACAAAGGCTAGGGCTGTTTGCCTTAACTAAACATTAATGATTCATAGTTACCAAGTCAGAACATCCACAGTCCTGGATAGTCCAAGTACCAAGGGATTTTGAGTAGAAATCCCATCCTTGCACCCATGTGCTCCAGTTCACAAAGCAACTCTTTGTCTTCCAAGAGAGAACATTTTCAGGTGTCATAAAACAGATGACGACAAGAGAAGGAAGGGAGAGCTAAGAAAAGCTCACTTCCCATAGGGATCAGAACAATTATACTCCAATTCCAGTCACAAATTAGATGTGGTCATCACCAATTGCAAGTGGGCATGGGTGTGCCCAATTATTGGTTGTCATAGCTGCATGTGGGGATAGGCTAGAAGTCTGGAGCCCTGCCTGCAGTCC
>NW_015170304.1:155196-167507 GCF_001447785.1 Gekko japonicus | reverse complement strand
GAATGTGTCCTGAGGTAAAATACATATAGCAATTTTCCCTTAAACAGTCACTGGAGTTGCCAGTCTCCCTGTGGGGCCTGGAGATCTCCCAGAAATCACCGTGTTCCCCAGCCACAGTACATCATTTCCCCTACTGAAAATTTCCCTGCTATTACAATGGCTGCTTTGGGCAGTGGACTCTATGGAATCATACCCTGCTGAAGTCCCTCCAGAACCCAAACCCTGCCCTCCCCAGGCTCTACCCCTCAAATCTACAGGTCTGGCCTTCCCCTTAGTATTGCCAGCCTCCAGGCAGCACCTGGAGATCTCCAAGATCAGTTCTCCTGGAGAAAATGGCTGCTTTGGGCAATAGACTCTACGGAATTGTACCCTGCTGAGGTCCCTCTGTACCCCAAACCCTGTCCTCCCCAGGCTGTAGTGGAGGGAACCATACCTGTTACCATGAGGCTGTCCTCCCATACTACCCACTTGGGACAGCAAAACGACTTGAGAAAGCCCTGCCTTATAGCTAAGCAGAAGGAAATAAACATGGCTTGCCTCCCTCTATTTTCCCTTTCCCTCTGCCGCCCCACCAGCCACAGTCGGGACAGTCACCTGGAGCTTCCTTCTAGAGTTCGTTGTATATCTTCCCACAATGGGCCTTACGCCTAGTGGTATATATTGTACAAATGACATAAGTGAAACCAACAAAATCAGCAACAAAACTGGGAGAAACAAAAAAAGCCTTGTGATGAAAGTAAAAAAAAACAACATCAAAGGGTGGATTCTTACTTTCCAACCAATAAGGAAAGGCCATCTTTCCTATATATTGTACAAATGCCATAAGTGAAACCAACAAAATCAGCAACAAAACTGGGAGAAACAAAAAAAGCCTTGTGATGAAAGTAAAAAAAAACAACATCAAAGGGTGGATTCTTACTTTCCAACCAATAAGGAAAGGCCATCTTTCCCCACCCCCCTCATTCTCTTATTACATTAGCCCACTAGAGCCAAAATAAGCTGGTTGTCTCTTAACTCTCACCTTGCTGTTAGGGCTGCCAAGTGGGGGCGGGAAAACCCCGCTGTGGAGGCCCGATTTCTGCCGTGGTGGAATTGGGCCCCGGGGGGAACTCCGCCCCCGAAGCTGCTTCACCGGAGGTGATGCAGCCACATCGCTCACATTGGGGGTGTGGCCCAGATCGTCAGGGGGGAAACCATATGGTCCCCCCCGACAATCTGGGCCACGCCCCCAACGTGAGTGATGTAGCACGTCACTTCTTACAAGAGCTCCCGGAGCCCGGCAAGGCTCCCCCCCTGCCAAGGGTAAGTACATTTGGCAACCCTACTTGCTGTCCAAAGCTGCTGTCCACCAGTTTATCCGTTAAAATGGTAGTCAATTCATCTGTGAATGAAACAAGTTCCAGCCCTAATAAAGAAGACACTTTATACTATTTCCTAGTCCTTTTGGCTGCTGTGAGCGCTTCTTAGTGTTCAGCTTGCAAAATGAGAGGCCAGAAACCCAGCTTGGGGCTAAATGCTGAGCAGTGCCACCCCCGCCGGTCAAGGCGCCGCTCCATCACCAACTAGACGGTTCTCAGTGCAATGGGTAAAAGTGCAGTAGTTAGAGCCAAAGATGGAATGGTGATTGTGAGAGTTATGGTTTGCCTTATTGATTAAGCAGCAGGTAGAAATGAAAGGAAGGGTGCTGGCTTCCATTGGCCAACCAAGCCAAAGTTTTTTGCATGCCATCATCAAGAGCCTGAAACACAGGACAAAAGTGCAAGACTCTCTGTCTAGGCATGGTACTCTACAGCAAGGCCATTTTAAGGCACTCTGGTGCCTGAGGTAGGAAACCCAACCCAACCCTTTCCTTTCCAACAGTGAAGGAATCGGGCAGAATTCACTGGGACATTTTCATGCATGAACCTCATTGAAGTATGTAGAAGCACAACAATGGCAATATTTTCCTCATTTCAATGGTGTTCGCACAGAAGGAAGTACCTTGTTGATTGGGCCCCCAGTCATCCTATAGCAACCCTTACAATGCAGTCACTTTCCTGGAAGTAAGACTCATTGGACAGAACTGACTAGCATTCTGAGTAGAGTTAGATCATGTTAGTCTGTCTATAGCAGCAGAAAAGAGCAAGAGTCCAGTAGCACCTGAAGAAGAAGTGAGCAGTGATTTACGAAAGCTCATACCCTGCCACATATTGTGTTAGTCTTTAAGGTGCTACTGGACTCTTGCTCTATTCTACTGAGTAGGGTTGTTTAGGAGGGCACTGTTAATGGCACAAAAATTCTCTACCCATGGCAGGTGACTCTGCACAGGAGAGGTGGGTGGGCAGAGATGGTCAACAAGGAGGTGTCATGGCACCATCCTGTCTCACAGTCTCAGAGCTTTCAAAGGGATGGATGGCATCTCTAGTCAAGGGCCTGTCTCCTTGCCCCTTAGTAGATTGTAGCCTGTGTGTCTGTCCACTTGCTTCCATGTTGTCCATGTTGGAAGAGTGCTTTTTTGTCCAATAACATGGGTCAAAGACAGGTGGTTTCTCCGCTCTGGGAGCAGCTGAGACTCTGGCCTTTGCATGACCATGAAGCCAAAACCAGGTCATTTATGTTTGTGTGGAGTTCTGCATGCACATTAGATCCTTCTTCTCATAGAAAGATCTGCTGGATCCATCCAGGATGAAAAGTGGCACAGGACATGCATTACAAGATCCCAGCTTCAGCCACTCAAACGTTCTTGGCCTTGAGAACTGCTATCAGTCAGACCAGGCAATTGTGAGCCAGATGGTGAGGCCAAGGTATAAGGCAGCCCACAAGTGTTGGTCGTACAGCACCCATAGCTTAATGGTACAGCACCTGCTTTGCATGTAGAAGATCCCAGTATCAAGCCACGAAAGGACTTCAAGTAGATCTTTCTCTGCATAGGGAAAGCTGCTACTGTTCAGACTAGATAATTATAAACCAGATGGACCAAGGGGTTAACTTGGGAGAAGACAGCTTTGTATGTTCTAGACCAACGCTCCCTTTAATCCAATGCCTTATTTTCAACACTAGCCAGCAAGATGCCTTTGAGAAGCCCTCAAACAAGGTATGAAGGCAGAAGCCCTCTTCCCTCAGTACTCAAGAGAGTTCCCACGTTGCTGTCGTGGCCTCTCTTCTCCTCCTGGGTGATCCATCTCTAAAGCCATCTAAAACGGTGACCATCTCCACAACCTGACTTGATAGAACACAGTGGGGGGTGTTACTAGAACTTTTGTTTTTCCCCTTGAAAGCTTCAGGACTTATCAGCAGTGATGAAATATCCCTCTAGCATAGCAAGAATATTAACATTTTTTAAAATCGAAGACAAATCCAGTGTTGAAAGGCAGAAAGAAAGGTGTCCGTGCAGTCATTAGGACCAAACGTTTAGCGGCTGTGATTCTTGTAAATGTTGTCTACGACCTGGGTAGCATTTGCTGTTCATCAATAATTCAGCTCAAACAAAACCAAAGCAGAATACGCTGTTTTGCTGCTGAAAAAAAAAGAAGAAGAAAAAGCTATTGGAGTTGCAAAAAAACAAGAAGCATCAGACAGGCCTAATGCACTGCAGGATCAAGTTTCGTTTGGTGGTGGTGGTGGTGGGGTATCATTATTCTAGGAGCTGAGAAAATAAAATCTGGCATTTGCAAGATAACACATTTAGGCAAAATATCACAGGAGGAGCAGCACCGACCGATGTCCAAGAAACGGTGTGAGGATGCCAGAAAACGACTCTTTGAGGCTATGCATTTTTTATGATCTTTGAAAGTCGTAATGGTCTCCTGTTCCTAATGCCCATTAATGATCTCTTTATACCACAAAGATAGGCTTGATGTTTCTAGCCAATACCTTAGAGAATACTTTAAATATGCCTCCAAACTTTTCCTGAGCCTGCTCTCAAACGCAGGCTGCCATTGCGAAGGGCAGCAGGAGCAGCAGCAGCTCCTAGCGCAGCCAGGCTATGATGAAGAAGTCGTATTCAGGTAAGATGAATGGAAGGAAGCAATGCCTGGGTGGGGTAACTCTGGGAAACTGCTGTGAGTCAAGGGTGACTTTTGGAAAGCTGAAGGGGAGAGAGGTGGTAAAGCCCACAGTGCAATTTTCTCTCTGTGTGCATGTGTGTGTGTGTGTGTTACCACCATCTGTTTGCTCTGGCAACTCCAGAAACAAAAGGTTTGTGGGGTTTTTTTCCAAAAAAGAAAACAGGAGCCAAAATTATACTGTAGAAGATACCTATGTCTGCTGATAAGATGGGAAATTTGTTCTCCTACTATGTGCGAATGTGTCTTATGTGGGCTGCGTGGAATTATTTCACTGTTTTGCTGAAATACATAGAGGTGTTTATTATATCTATTGATAAGACACATGACATTTGTCTGCTGGGAATTGTTTTTCCGAAGCAGAGGACGGGAGAACCAACCCCCCCCCAATAATTTTGTTGCTCCTGGACACCACAGATTTGACAGTAGCCTCCTCGACTAGGAGGAAAGCCCCAACGAGTTTGATGGCACCTACTCCGAAATAAGATGGCGTAAAATGAGATCGCCGGGTGTTAATTGTCAATTTTTCTTTTTTTAAAAAACCCTCTTTAAATAAAATTGTATCTAGACAACAGATTATGTTCCGCAGGCTAATGTTCCTTTGCATACCGATTTAGCAGAAGCTCCATCATGGTAATGCGTATTTCGTTAATGCGAAAGATAACCATTTGGCTAGAAGTGATCAGATTACTGACTGAACCAACGCCCTACAGCAAAGAGAGCTCAGCCGCCCCAAGAATTTCTATGAGAAGAATCTATCTCTGGACAATCACTGAAATATTCCCCTCCAAAAAAACATTATTTTCAAAATTGTTATGGTTTTGGATTTTTCTAAAGTTGGAAATCTATACAAAATATATTAAGAAAATAAGACAAAATATATTGGCACATGGCTGAAATAGCAGGATTAAATTGAAAAGTAGCATTGGACACCCAGACTAAACTTTGTTGGTCTGTTAAAGAAAAATAAAAGTTGATCTTCCTGTCATTACATTAAAAATACAATAAAGAAAATGAGGAGTATAGCTAGAATACTTGTGCTAGAGAACAAGTGGTTTTAAAAGAACCAGAGCAATTATCTTAACATGTTTTGCATGTCCCTTAACTAAGAAGATTCCAAACTAAATAAAAACACAGCTACAACATTATGCTCACTTACCGGAGAGCAAGCCCCATTAAATTCAGTGCAACTTCCATCCAAGTGAATGGTACATAGGCTTGAGCTGTACACTAATCTAGTTTAAATTAACATTGCTTCAAAACTACAAATAGCTTTTCTTTTTTCATAGGTTGATATGTTTCCCCATTAAGGCCAGTGAATTTATACAAGCATATGTTGATCATGAACTCACGTAAGGAGAATCCCAGTGGTAAAGCTCTGTTTGGACTGTGTCACTTTAGGCAACAGGTGAAAGAATCACGTGACTGAATACAACTGGTTTTTACTCCCTGCACATAGAAAGCTAGCTTGTCAGGGGAAAAGATCTAGCTTCTAACTGATATGCAAGTTTTCTGTGTCCAATGAATTTTTAGATAAGGAAACATCCAGTTATATAATCCCTCTATTCAGTTGTGAACTGGTACAGTCTCAAACTGGGTATACCAAGTGCTCCTTCTGAATATGTAGATTGGCTCCGAAACAAAACCTGCCTTCCACTTTCAAAGGCATTCAGGTAACATGACACTGCAGATGGGAAAAATTGCAAATCAGGTAACATACATGACACTGCAGATGGGAAAAATTGCAAAGACTTCTATCACTGACCTTCTCTCTTGCCTCTCCTACAGCCTTCGGTGCAATGGTTATATATATTAACAAATCATAGAGTTGGAAGGGGCCATACAGGCCATCTAGTCCAACCCCCTGCTCAATGCAGGATCAGCCTAAAGCATCCCTGACAAGTGTTTGTACAGATAATCCCTATAAACTGAAATGTTCAGTAGGCCAAATGAAAGCTTCTCCAGAAATACTGTAAGCTGAGTTGCCATTCCAGCTACTGAAGTTCAGTGTGGCTCTACAGTAATAAACACTACAAGGCCAGGGGCTGATAGGGACCTTCATAGAATCATAGAGTTGGAAGGGGTGATACTGGCCATCGAGTCCAACCCCCTGCTCAATGCAAGATCAGCCTACTGTATCCCTGACAAGGGTTTGTCCAGCCGCTGCTTAAAGACTGCCAGTGAGGGGGAGCTCACCACCTCCCTAGGCAGCTGATTCCACTGTTGCACAACTCTTACTGTAAAAAACTTTTTCCTAATATCCAGCCGGTACCTTCCCACCCTTAATTTAAACCCACTATTGTGAGTCCTATCCCCTGTTGCCAACAGGAACCGCTCCCTGTCCTCCTCCGAGTAACAGCCCTTCAAATCCTTAAAAGATCCTTGCAGCAAACAGAACCAAAATGGCCCTGTCCTGGCAGTGCCTCAGGGGCCACTGATCTCAGACCGGGCCTGAGGCAAATAACAATAAATGACAATAAATCATCCGCTCAGTGGGAGTTTTCCCAGCGAGTTGAAGGGCCAGTCCACCCCAAACATCACTTTGTATTCCTGGTGGAAAATCTGCTAATGGGTTTGTCTTTTCTTGAGATCACATCGTACTCCCAACAAAAGAGAATGATATGCAAACCACAGTGTGAGGCCTTGAAACAGCCTAATGCCATTTCTTTCTGAAATCACACCAATCCATTTTGCATGAGCAGTGGCCTCACCTCTCTCAGACCAAGCTGACCAAAAATAGGTCATGAGGCAGGGGGGAAAGTATGGCAGGCCTTGACATGGGTGGTACAGTAGGAAAATGTGGGCTGGAAGAAATAATGGTCTGGCCCTATGTGTGGTAAGAAATGGAGGCGGAAGATGTGCAGGGCTCAGTCCCTTGGCACCTCAGGGGGGTGGTCACATGCATGAGATAAAGCAGGGGGGAAGTGAGGCTATATCCTCCGGAGGAATTTGACCCACAGTTGCTCAATCACACAGTCCTTGGAAGCGGCAGGCACAAACAACAGCACGGAGTTGGGATGGCCTGATCAGACCATCCCGATGCCACGAGAGCGTGCTGGAGCGATCAGACACAGGAAAGTCCATCCATGGCCTGTCACAACCTATTTACTACCGGATTTTCCCCGGTGTCTTTTTAGTCTGCTTCTGCGGGGGAGCAGAACAGGTTGCCGATGGGTGTGGGGCACTTCCCAGATGTTCGTGTCTGATCGCGCCCTTTAAATCCGCCTGGCATTCATGCCTATGGCAGGGCTAATTGTGCGTGTGATTGCGCCCCAGGCCTACGTCTGATCCCAGCAGGCATCCATGTGGCAGCATCCCATTTGACTGGGCCGAACCCACCATTACATGTTACACCATTACGCCATTACACATATGATTGAATGTATAGTAAATGTAAGACTGCAATTGGTTGTATAACATCTATGCATGCTGGATTAGGGCCCATTCATACCTTCCCCTAACTAACGCATGAACATTTACTAGTGTCAGAAGATGTCCAGCATAGCAAGTAAGCAAATAAGGAATGGTCTTTCACCCCCCCCACCGACCCCCCTGATACTGTATGTAGGGCTAGCATACTGTCCAGAATACTCCTCTAACCTTGCAACAAAATGGGGAATTTCTGGTCATATCCAAATATCAGATGAATGGCAGGACTTCAAGGGGAATGTTCACTCTAGCTTTCCTCTCCTGTGCCTTGGCTTTCTCACTTGCGAATATAAGCCTGTAGGCAGGATCCATTTAAATTTTTCTACAGTGCCCAGTGATTTGGTACTTATAAATACATAGCTTTGTGAAGGTTTCAGATATAGGCCAACTCTAAGAGCAAATTTGCCATGGACTTTTGAGTCTTCCCTCTCTGAAGAGGGAATCAGAAAAGAAAGCCAAGAATGACAGGAAGTTGTGATGGTAGAGTTTAACTCTTACTTTAGGGAATATGGCTAGAACAATAGAATAGGCTATGCATATGGAGGATGGGAGATGAGTTGAACTGTGCCAAAGATTTCATCCATAGGATTATAGGCATTCCATTTTTGTGCTGAAGTATAGTGCAGGAATAAAATGCATCAGAATATATCTTTAGTCATCCTTTGTTCTCAGTATATCCCATTGTTTTGATCTCCTAGATATAGGGTACCTTTGGAAAATAGCAAATCTAATTTTTCAGTGAATATATACAATGAACAAAGATGGTGAGGGGTCTGGAGACCAAGTCCTATGAGGAAAGGTTGAAGGAGCTGGGTATATTTAGCCTGGAGAGGAGATGACTGAGAGGTGATATGATAACCATCTTCAAGTACTTGAAGGGCTGTCATCTAGAGGATGGTGCAGAGTTGTTTTCTGTTGCCCCAGAAGGTTGGACCAGAACCAACAGGTTGAAATTAAACCAAAAGAGTTTCCGGCTAAACATTAGGAAGAACTTCCTGACAGAGTGGTTCCTCAGTGGAACAGGCTTTCTCAGGTGGTTGTGGGCTCTCCTTCTTTGGATGTTTTTAAACAGAGGCTAGATGGCCATCTGACAGCAATGCTGATTCTGTGAACTTAGGCAGATCATGAGAGGGAGGGCAGGAAGGGATGCATCAATGCTTAGTTCTTGTGGCCCTTTCTTACGCACCCAGGGAAATGCTGATCACCACTTTGGGGTCAGGAAGCACTTTGTCTCCAGGCCACCATTTGCTGGCTTGTGGCCACTATTTGCATCAACTGCTCTGTGTTTATTGTTGTATTTTAATAGTTGTTCTTGCAGTCCATTGTTTTTAATTGGCTTTTCTGGACATTTTGGCTTTTTAATATTGTGCGCTGCCTTGGAGAGTGTGGTGTGAAAAAGCAACACACAATTGGTACACAAAAGCACATGTGTGCCCAGGGTTGAAAGAGACTGAATTAACTGCACTTGATTGCAAAACCAGGAATGGGCTTGGCATTCTTCTTCTTGGCACTCGTGCAAATGTAACAATGATGATCCTGGGATGTTGCCAGCAGGAACAGAACCAGGCATCTATGCATTGTGAAATGTGAGTGCTGCCTCTTTAAGCTTGAAGAGCAGCATCCAAGGGCACACCTGTCCTTGCACAAACTCACAGGTCCTGATCAGAACCATGTACGTAACTTTATAACTGCCCTCCTCACCTTTGTTTGTCAAGACACACCTCTTTGGTCATGCGGGAGGACTCTCTTCCTGGGGAAACTGTTTCTTGGCTACTTTTTCTCCAAGGGGCTTGGGGAGGTATACATGGATGGACTCCTTTTTAACTTTCCATTCACCTTGTGAAATAAGAGACACGACAGGATAGTGGCTTATGGAGCCTATGCAGGGATCTGAACTGAACTATGTACATCCCCAAACAAATGGTCCCTCTATTATACTAAACTAGTGCTTCCTTCTTGCTCTGTCTGTATGAATGTTCTGTTATGGAATCTTGTTAACCTCAGAGTGCTGCATGGATCTCTATGCCACCCTGTCCATATTGATGACCATTGAATCTGAGCCAAGCATTGCAACTGCTCAGCTTCTGAGCAACTGTTGAAGAAAAGTCCCTGCCTTTTGAGCACAGAACAGTGTAGCTGTTAACTCAGTACCCAGCGTAAGCCATAACGTGAGGGCCAGTTCCAACACTGATTGTTCAGGCCTGAGACTGGCAGGCTGTGCTTTTGAACGGTTTCATTCCGACTCTCTCAAGTTTTCACTGGAGATCTTTGAAACGTCTCCTGGTTTCCCTCTAGGAAACCACTGTGAATGGCAGAAGAAACTACTAAGGACTTAGAAGCATCTACTGTTAAGGAGAATAGAAACCTGAGGATGTAACTTGGAGAACTGCAGAGAATAACTACTTGCTTTTGGTCGTGTTTGAAAGCTACCAGAGGAATTCCATTTTCATGGCTTCATTTTCATGGCTTCATTCCACTTTCATGGCTTCATTTTCATGGCTCCCGATGATCACATAAATTGCATTGGTTGAACTGAAATATACCTAGTTCCATTCGCACCACTGTTACACTATCACTTTCTCAATGGCTCAGTGTCATTTAGGCCCTGGATTTCTACACACACACACGTTTCTGCTCTCCGCCGCAACACATTGTAAGCTTTAGGGGGCCCTCAAGCATGCTTTCAAGTGAACTCACATTGTGTCCAATGTTGCACAGCATCATAGTATTGCTAGTCTTGAACGACTTATACATTCTTGCATGTCCATAGTGGCCCCAAGCAAGAAGAATGATATTGCATGTTTTGGTGACATTACAGGAGATGGCTTGGCAGTTGTGGGAATGTAATGATAGCAAGAAACCACAGTGCTCATTGATGCAAATCAGGATATCACTGTTCTAGGTGAATGCATAGGTGATTTCTCAAAAGCACAAGGGCAGGTTTGGGTACAGTCATCAGAAATTGATTTCTTGGAAATTGAGTTTTTGTTGTGTGTGTTTTTAGAGGCAAGTTTTACTTGGCTTCAGCATTCTCCTCAAAACCAAGGACTGTGTCTAATTCCCCTCTAGTTATTACCTGCTTCATATGAAGCTGCCCCTCTACTGTAAGAGTGTTGGTCAATCAAGGTCAGTACTGTCCACTCAAGACTGGCTGTGGCTCAGGCAAAGATCTTTCACATCACCTGCACCAGATACTTTGGACTGAGGTTTTGGGGACTGAACCTGGGACCTTTTGCGTGCAAAGCAGATGCCCTGCCACTGAGCCACAGCCCCTCCTCAGTAGTTCCAGAACATGGGCTAAAGGCATAAGATGTGTGACCCCACTGAAACTATGCGGCTCAATGTCTAGGTGTGAGCATCCCTATAGATTCTTCCTTACGTTCCATGACCGAAAATGAGGATATAAATGAAAAGCCTGAAGTGGGGATGGAAATCAGATCAGCTATGTAAATATGCTGAGAATTTATAATGAAAATGAAGGTCCTTGCCTGAAGGAGATTTAAGTACTGCCTTCCCAGAAATGAACACACAGCCATCTTTTAAAAAATGTGGAGGGTGGGGGAAAGGCGACTGGTGATGGCAGGGACATGACAAAGCCATATGCGAGGCTTATTCATTCATTCATTCATTCATTCATTCATTCATTCCCTGCCTTTCTCCCCAGTGGGTACCCAAAGTGTTCTCTTCTCTGTATTCTCACAACAACCACCCTGTGAGGTAGCTTAAGCCGAGTGTGTGTGACTGTCCCTAAAGTCACCTAGCAAGTTGCCATGGCAGAACCCCATTTCCCAGATCCTAGTCTGACCCTCAAGCCCCTACCTCATCCTGGTTCTTGATTATGATTCAAGACATGGAGAAAATGGACAGTCCCAATCATGAGAGAAATCCAGATCACCCAATGATAGATTCAGGACCAATGGAATAAAGTACTTCTTCAAAGAAGCATTGTGGAACTCACTGCCTCAGGATATAGCAAAGGGCCAGTAGTTTAGATGGGTTTACAGTTCATAAAAGACAGTTCTGAGAGTGGCTATTGGCCCTGCTGGATGAATGGATCTTCCTTTTTCAGAAGCAGGGATTACCAGCAGCAGGAGGGAGAGGCTTTGGCCTTTAGGATTTTGCCTGATTGGCCACTGGGGGGGAACAGGATGCCGAACTAGAGGGACTATATCAGGCTGGTCCTGCAAGGCTGGCTTTATGGGCGGGGGCTGCTTTAGACGGCGGTAATGTTTAGATGCCTCTGTAATATCCGTCTGCCACTTTCCTTGGCCGCTCGCCTGGCCTGACACGGGTCTCGGGGCTGGTTTCCCACGACAGGTGTCCCTCCCCCCATCCTCCTCGCTCTTCAAACCCCAGTCACGTTTGTTTGGGTGTCTGCCTCCCTCTTTCCCGGGAGGCGGCTCTCGCCTCCGGGTTCCTCCTCCCCCCACCCACCCACCGCTGTCGACGGGCTCGGGCGTCCGGCTGCCTCTTCGCAGAGCCCCCCGCGGCAGGCGTCGGATGCGGACCGCGCCAAAGCTTCGCTCCGGGAACTGCTGCGGCGACTGACGCGTCCTCCCCGCCGAGGGGCTGCGGAGCCCGGCCGGGGCTCCCGGAGGACTTCGGAGCGGCGGCACCGCTCTCCGCCTTCCCCGCCAGGTCTAACAGGTTGATCGCCTGCCAGGGAGGGAAGGGGGGCAGGGAGCTCGCTCCGGCGAGGAGCGCCGGTGCTGCGCCAAGGGGCGTCTGGAGACCCGGGCGTCGAGTGACCTGTTGGTTGGTTCTCGGGCGAGCGAGCGGGCCACTTCGGGGAGCGGAGCCGAGTGGGAGGCCGGCCGGCCGGCCGTAGGCGAGCGGGGC